>NW_027365124.1:0-137490 GCF_046119375.1 Phyllobates terribilis | reverse complement strand
AAGCTACTGACTGAATGAAAGGAGCTGGCATCTCACTCTCCTTGAATCTTCTTTATCATGCTAAGAGGAGCAGAGAAAAAGCAAAAATTTCAGAATTGCACCTTGCAATGCGGAGAAATTACTGTTTGTGCATTTACAATATTCATTGATTTTTGCCATTGAAAACATCATGTTATTCATATACCAGAAATGTTGAAGCTACTGACTGAATGAAAGGAGCTGGCATCTCACTCTCTTTGAATGTTCTTTATCATGCTAAGAGGAGCAGGAAAAGCAAAAAATTCAGAATTGCACCTTGCAATGCGGAGAAATTACTGTTGTGCATTTACAATATTCATTGATTTTGCCATTGAAAAACATCATGTTATTCATATACCAGAAATGATTGAAGCTACTGACTGAATGAAAGGAGCTGGCATCTCACTCTCTTTGAATCTTTTTTATCATGCTAAGAGGAGCAGGAAAAAGCAAAAAAATTTCAGAATTGCACCTTGCAATGCGGAGAAATTACTGTTTGTGCATTTACAATATTCATTGATTTTGCCATTGAAAAACATCATGTTATTCATATACCAGAAATGATTGAAGCTACTGACTGAATGAAAGGAGCTGGCATCTCACTCTCTTTGAATCTTCTTTATCATGCTAAGAGGAGCAGGAAAAAGCAAAAAATTTCAGAATTGCACCTTGCAATGCGGAGAAAATACTGTTTGTGCATTTACAATATTCATTGATTTTTGCCATTGAAAAACTCATGTTTATTCATATACCAGAAATGATTGAAGCTACTGACTGAATGAAAGGAGCTGGCATCTCACTCTCTTTGAATCTTCTTTATCATGCTAAGAGGAGCAGGAAAAAGCCAAAAAATTTCAGAATTGCACCTTGCAATGCGGAGAAATTACTGTTTGTGCATTTACAATATTCATTGATTTTTGCCATTGAAAAACATCATGTTATTCATATACCAGAAATGATTGAAGCTACTGACTGAATGAAAGGAGCTGGCATCTCACTCTCTTTGAATCTTCTTTATCATGCTAAGAGGAGCAGGAAAAAGTAAAATATTTCAGAATTGCACCTTGCAATGCGGAGAAATTACTGTTTGTGCATTTACAATATTCAATGATTTTTGCCATTGAAAAACGTCCAGAAATGATTGAAGCTACTGACTGAACGAAAGGAGCTGGCGTCTCCCTCTCTTTGAATCTTCTTTATCATGCTAAGAGGAGCAGGAAAAAGCAAAAAATTTCAGAATTGCACCTTGCAATGCGGAGAAATTACTGTTTGTGCATTTACAATATTCATTGATTTTTGCCATTGAAAAACATCATGTTATTCATATACCAGAAATGATTGAAGCTACTGACTGAATGAAAGGAGCTGGCATCTCACTCTCTTTGAATCTTGTTTATCATGCTAAGAGGAGCAGGAAAAGCAAAAAATTTCAGAATTGCACCTTGCAATGCGGAGAAATACTGTTTGTGCATTTAGAATATTCATTGATTTTTGCCATTGAAAAACGTCCAGAAATGATTGAAGCTACTGACTGAATGAAAGGAGCTGGCATCTCACTCTCTTTGAATCTTCTTTATCATGCTAAGAGGAGCAGGAAAAAGCAAAAAATCTCAGAATTGCACCTTGCAATGCGGAGAAATTACTGTTTGTGCATTTACAATATTCATTGATTTTTGCCATTGAAAAACATCATGTTATTCATATACCAGAAATGATTGAAGCTACTGACTGAATGAAAGGAGCTGGGCATCTCACTCTCTTTGAATCTTCTTTATCATGCTAAGAGGAGCAGGAAAAAGTAAAAAATTTCAGAATTGCACCTTGCAATGCGGAGAAATTACTGTTTGTGCATTACAATATTCAATGATTTTTGCCATTGAAAATCCAAGAAATGATTGAAGCTACTGACTGAATGAAAGGAGCTGGCATCTCACTCTCTTTGAATCTTCTTTATCATGCTAAGAGGAGCAGGATAAAGCAAAAAATTTCAGAATTGCACCTTGCATTGCGGAGAAATTACTGTTTGTGCATTTACAATATTCATTGATTTTTGCCATTGAAAAACATCATGTTATTCATATACCAGAAATGTTTGAAGCTACTGACTGAATGAAAGGAGCTGGCATCTCACTCTCCTTGAATCTTCTTTATCATGCTAAGAGGAGCAGGAAAAAGCAAAAAATTTCAGAATTGCACCTTGCAATGCGGAGAAATTACTGTTTGTGCATTTACAATATTCATTGATTTTTGCCATTGAAAAACATCATGTTATTCATATACCAGAAATGTTTGAAGCTACTGACTGAATGAAAGGAGCTGGCATCTCCACTCTCTTTGAATCTTCTTTATCATGCTAAGAGGAGCAGGAAAAAGCAAAAAAATTTCAGAATTGCACCTTGCAATGCGGAGAAATTACTGTTTGTGCATTTACAATATTCATTGATTTTTGCCATTGAAAAACATCACGTTATTCATATACCAGAAATGATTGAAGCTACTGACTGAATGAAAGGAGCTGGCATCTCACTTCTCTTTGAATCTTTTTTATCATGCTAAGAGGAGCAGGAAAAAGCAAAAAATTCAGAATTGCACCTTGCAATGCGGAGAAATTACTGTTTGTGCATTTACAATATTCATTGATTTTTGCCATTGAAAAACATCATGTTATTCATATACCAGAAATGATTGAAGCTACTGACTGAATGAAAGGAGCTGGCATCTCACTCTCTTTGAATCTTCTTTATCATGCTAAGAGGAGCAGGAAAAAGCAAAAAATTCAGAATTGCACCTTGCAATGCGGAGAAATTACTGTTTGTGCATTTACAATATTCATTGATTTTTGCCATTGAAAAACATCATGTTATTCATATACCAGAAATGATTGAAGCTACTGACTGAATGAAAGGAGCTGGCATCTCACTCTCTTTGAATCTTCTTTATCATGCTAAGAGGAGCAGGAAAAAGCAAAAAATTTCAGAATTGCACCTTGCAATGCGGAGAAATTACTGTTTGTGCATTTACAATATTCGTTGATTTTTGCCATTGAAAAACGTCCAGAAATGATTGAAGCTACTGACTGAATGAAAGGAGCTGGATCTCACTCTCTTTGAATCTTCTTTATCATGCTAAGAGGAGCAGGAAAAAGCAAAAAATTTCAGAATTGCACCTTGCAATGCGGAGAAATTACTGTTTGTGCATTTACAATATTCATTGATTTTTGCCATTGAAAAACATCATGTTATTCATATACCAGAAATGATTGAAGCTACTGACTGAATGAAAGGAGCTGGCATCTCACTCTCTTTGAATCTTCTTTATCATGCTAAGAGGAGCAGGAAAAGTAAAAAATTTCAGAATTGCACCTTGCATGCGGAGAAATTACTGTTTGTGCATTTACAATATTCAATGATTTTTGCCATTGAAAAACGTCCAGAAATGATTGAAGCTACTGACTGAACGAAAGGAGCTGGCGTCTCACTCTCTTTGAATCTTCTTTATCATGCTAAGAGGAGCAGGAAAAAGCAAAAAATTTCAGATTGCACCTTGCAATGCGGAGAAATTACTGTTTGTGCATTTACAATATTCATTGATTTTTGCCATTGAAAAACATCATGTTATTCATATACCAGAAATGATTGAAGCTACTGACTGAATGAAAGGAGCTGGCATCTCACTCTCTTTGAATCTTCTTTATCATGCTAAGAGGAGCAGGAAAAAGTAAAAAATTTCAGAATTGCACCTTGCAATGCGGAGAAATTACTGTTTGTGCATTTAGAATATTCATTGATTTTTGCCATTGAAAAACGTCCAGAAATGATTGAAGCTACTGACTGAATGAAAGGAGCTGCATCTCACTCTCTTTGAATCTTCTTTATCATGCTAAGAGGAGCAGGAAAAAGCAAAAAATCTCAGAATTGCACCTTGCAATGCGGAGAAATTACTGTTTGTGCATTTACAATATTCATTGATTTTTGCCATTGAAAAACATCATGTTATTCATATACCAGAAATGATTGAAGCTACTGACTGAATGAAAGGAGCTGGCATCTCACTCTCTTTGAATCTTCTTTATCATGCTAAGAGGAGCAGGAAAAAGTAAAAAATTTCAGAATTGCACCTTGCAATGCGGAGAATTACTGTTTGTGCATTTACAATATTCAATGATTTTTGCCATTGAAAAACGTCCAGAAATGATTGAAGCTACTGACTGAATGAAAGGAGCTGGCATCTCACTCTCTTTGAATCTTCTTTATCATGCTAAGAGGAGCAGGATAAAGCAAAAATTTCAGAATTGCACCTTGCAATGCGGAGAAATTACTGTTTGTGCATTTACAATATTCATTGATTTTGCCATTGAAAAACATCATGTTATTCATATACCAGAAATGTTTGAAGCTACTGACTGAATGAAAGGAGCTGGCATCTCACTCTCCTTGAATCTTCTTTATCATGCTAAGAGGAGCAGGAAAAAGCAAAAAATTTCAGAATTGCACCTTGCAATGCGGAGAAATTACTGTTTTGCATTTACAATATTCATTGATTTTTGCCATTGAAAAACATCATGTTATTCATATACCAGAAATGTTTGAAGCTACTGACTGAATGAAAGGAGCTGGCATCTCACTCTCTTTGAATCTTCTTTATCATGCTAAGAGGAGCAGGAAAAAGCAAAAAATTTCAGAATTGCACCTTGCAATGCGGAGAAATTACTGTTTGTGCATTTACAATATTCATTGATTTTTGCCATTGAAAAACATCACGTTATTCATATACCAGAAATGATTGAAGCTACTGACTGAATGAAAGGAGCTGGCATCTCACTCTCTTGAATCTTTTTATCATGCTAAGAGGAGCAGGAAAAAGCAAAAATTTCAGAATTGCACCTTGCAATGCGGAGAAATTACTGTTTGTGCATTTACAATATTCATTGATTTTTGCCATTGAAAAACATCATGTTATTCATATACCAGAAATGATTGAAGCTACTGACTGAATGAAAGGAGCTGGCATCTCACTCTCTTTGAATCTTCTTTATCATGCTAAGAGGAGCAGGAAAAAGCAAAAAATTTCAGAATTGCACCTTGCAATGCGGAGAAATTACTGTTTGTGCATTTACAATATTCATTGATTTTTGCCATTGAAAAACATCATGTTATTCATATACCAGAAATGATTGAGCTACTGACTGAATGAAAGGAGCTGGCATCTCACTCTCTTTGAATCTTCTTTATCATGCTAAGAGGAGCAGGAAAAAGCAAAAAATTTCAGAATTGCACCTTGCAATGCGGAGAAATTACTGTTTGTGCATTTACAATATTCGTTGATTTTTGCCATTGAAAAACGTCCAGAAAATGATTGAAGCTACTGACTGAATGAAAGGAGCTGGCATCTCACTCTCTTTGAATCTTCTTTATCATGCTAAGAGGAGCAGGAAAAAGCAAAAATTTCAGAATTGCACCTTGCAATGCGGAAAATTACTGTTTGTGCATTTACAATATTCATTGATTTTTGCCATTGAAAAACATCATGTTATTCATATACCAGAAATGATTGAAGCTACTGACTGAATGAAAGGAGCTGGCATCTCACTCTCTTTGAATCTTCTTTATCATGCTAAGAGGAGCAGGAAAAAGTAAAAAATTTCAGAATTGCACCTTGCAATGCGGAGAATTACTGTTTGTGCATTACAATATTCAATGATTTTTGCCATTGAAAAACGTCCAGAAATGATTGAAGCTACTGACTGAACGAAAGGAGCTGGCGTCTCACTCTCTTTGAATCTTCTTTATCATGCTAAGAGGAGCAGGAAAAAGCAAAAAATTTCAGAATTGCACCTTGCAATGCGGAGAAATTACTGTTTGTGCATTTACAATATTCATTGATTTTTTGCCATTGAAAAACATCATGTTATTCATATACCAGAAATGATTGAAGCTACTGACTGAATGAAAGGAGCTGGCATCTCACTCTCTTTGAATCTTCTTTATCATGCTAAGAGGAGCAGGAAAAAGTAAAAAATTTCAGAATTGCACCTTGCAATGCGGAGAAATTACTGTTTGTGCATTTACAATATTCAATGATTTTTGCCATTGAAAAACGTCCAGAAATGATTGAAGCTACTGACTGAACGAAAGGAGCTGGCGTCTCACTCTCTTTGAATCTTCTTTATCATGCTAAGAGGAGCAGGAAAAAGCAAAAAATTTCAGAATTGCACCTTGCAATGCGGAGAAATTACTGTTTGTGCATTTACAATATTCATTGATTTTTGCCATTGAAAAACATCATGTTATTCATATACCAGAAATGTTTGAAGCTACTGACTGAATGAAAGGAGCTGGCATCTCACTCTCTTTGAATCTTTTTTATCATGCTAAGAGGAGCAGGAAAAAGCAAAAAATTTCAGAATTGCACCTTGCAATGCGGAGAAATTACTGTTTGTGCATTTACAATATCCATTGATTTTTGCCATTGAAAAACGTCCAGAAATGATTGAAGCTACTGACTGAATGAAAGGAGCTGGCATCTCACTCTCTTTGAATCTTCTTTATCATGCTAAGAGGAGCAGGAAAAAGCAAAAAATTTCAGAATTGCACCTTGCAATGCGGAGAAATTACTGTTTGTGCATTTACAATATTCATTGATTTTTGCCATTGAAAAACGTCCAGAAATGATTGAAGCTACTGACTGAATGAAAGGAGCTGGCATCTCACTCTCTTTGAATCTTCTTTATCATGCTAAGAGGAGCAGGAAAAAGCAAAAAATTTCAGAATTGCACCTTGCAATGCGGAGAAATTACTGTTTGTGCATTTACAATATTCATTGATTTTTGCCATTGAAAAACATCATGTTATTCATATACCAGAAATGATTGAAGCTACTGACTGAATGAAAGGAGCTGGCATCTCACTCTCTTTGAGTCTTCTTTATCATGCTAAGAGGAGCAGGAAAAAGCAAAAAATTTCAGAATTGCACCTTGCAATGCGGAGAAATTACTGTTTGTGCATTTACAATATTCATTGATTTTTGCAATTGAAAAACGTCCAGAAATGATTGAAGCTACTGACTGAATGAAAGGAGCTGGCTTCTCACTCTCTTTGAATCTTCTTTATCATGCTAAGAGGAGCAGGAAAAAGCAAAAAATTTCAGAATTGCACCTTGCAATGCGGAGAAATTACTGTTTGTGCATTTACAATATTCATTGATTTTTGCCATTGAAAAACATCATGTTATTCATATACCAGAAATGTTTGAAGCTACTGACTGAATGAAAGGAGCTGGCATCTCACTCTCTTTGAATCTTCTTTATCATGCTAAGAGGAGCAGGAAAAAGCAAAAAATTTCAGAATTGCACCTTGCAATGCGGAGAAATTACTGTTTGTGCATTTACAATATTCATTGATTTTTGCCATTGAAAAACATCACGTTATTCATATACCAGAAATGATTGAAGCTACTGACTGAATGAAAGGAGCTGGCATCTCACTCTCTTTGAATCTTCTTTATCATGCTAAGAGGAGCAGGAAAAAGCAAAAAATTTCAGAGTTGCACCTTGCAATGCGGAGAAATTACTGTTTGTGCATTTACAATATTCATTGATTTTTGCAATTGAAAAACGTCCAGAAATGATTGAAGCTACTGACTGAATGAAAGGAGCTGGCATCTCACTCTCTTTGAATCTTCTTTATCATGCTAAGAGGAGCAGGAAAAAGCAAAAAATTTCAGAATTGCACCTTGCAATGCGGAGAAATTACTGTTTGTGCATTTACAATATTCATTGATTTTTGCCATTGAAAAACATCATGTTATTCATATACCAGGAATGTTTGAAGCTACTGACTGAATGAAAGGAGCTGGCATCTCACTCTCTTTGAATCTTCTTTATCATGCTAAGAGGAGCAGGAAAAAGCAAAAAATTTCAGAATTGCACCTTGCAATGCGGAGAAATTACTGTTTGTGCATTTACAATATTCATTGATTTTTGCCATTGAAAAACGTCCAGAAATGATTGAAGCTACTGACTGAATGAAAGGAGCTGGCATCTCACTCTCTTTTAATCTTGTTTATCATGCTAAGAGGAGCAGGAAAAAGCAAAAAATTTCAGAATTGCACCTTGCAATGCGGAGAAATTACTGTTTGTGCATTTACAATATTCATTGATTTTTGCCATTGAAAAACGTCCAGAAATGATTGAAGTTACTGACTGAATGAAAGGAGCTGGCATCTCACTCTCTTTGAATCTTCTTTATCATGCTAAGAGGAGCAGGAAAAAGCAAAAAATTTCAGAATTGCACCTTGCAATGCGGAGAAATTACTGTTTGTGCATTTACAATATTCATTGATTTTTGCCATTGAAAAACATCATGTTATTCATATACCAGAAATGATTGAAGCTACTGACTGAATGAAAGGAGCTGGCATCTCACTCTCTTTGAATCTTCTTTATCATGCTAAGAGGAGCAGGAAAAAGTAAAAAATTTCAGAATTGCACCTTGCAATGCGGAGAAATTACTGTTTGTGCATTTACAATATTCAATGATTTTTGCCATTGAAAAACGTCCAGAAATGATTGAAGCTACTGACTGAATGAAAGGAGCTGGCATCTCACTCTCTTTGAATCTTCTTTATCATGCTAAGAGGAGCAGGAAAAAGCAAAAAATTTCAGAATTGCACCTTGCAATGCGGAGAAATTACTGTTTGTGCATTTACAATATTCATTGATTTTTGCCATTGAAAAACATCATGTTATTCATATACCAGAAATGATTGAAGCTACTGACTGAATGAAAGGAGCTGGCATCTCACTCTCTTTGAATCTTCTTTATCATGCTAAGAGGAGCAGGAAAAAGTAAAAAATTTCAGAATTGCACCTTGCAATGCGGAGAAATTACTGTTTGTGCATTTACAATATTCAATGATTTTTGCCTTTGAAAAACGTCCAGAAATGATTGAAGCTACTGACTGAACGAAAGGAGCTGGCATCTCACTCTCTTTGAATCTTCTTTATCATGCTAAGAGGAGCAGGAAAAAGCAAAAAATTTCAGAATTGCACCTTGCAATGCGGAGAAATTACTGTTTGTGCATTTACAATATTCATTGATTTTTGCCATTGAAAAACATCATGTTATTCATATACCAGAAATGATTGATGCTACTGACTGAATGAAAGGAGCTGGCATCTCACTCTCTTTGAATCTTCTTTATCATGCTAAGAGGAGCAGGAAAAAGCAAAAAATTTCAGAATTGCACCTTGCAATGCGGAGAAATTACTGTTTGTGCATTTACAATATTCATTGATTTTTGCCATTGAAAAACATCATGTTATTCATATACCAGAAATGTTTGAAGCTACTGACTGAATGAAAGGAGCTGGCATCTCACTCTCTTTGAATCTTCTTTATCATGCTAAGAGGAGCAGGAAAAAGCAAAAAATTTCAGAATTGCACCTTGCAATGTGGAGAAATTACTGTTTGTGCATTTACAATATTCATTGATTTTTGCAATTGAAAAACGTCCAGAAATGATTGAAGCTACTGACTGAATGAAAGGAGCTGGCATCTCACTCTCTTTGAATCTTGTTTATCATGCTAAGAGGAGCAGGAAAAAGCAAAAAATTTCAGAATTGCACCTTGCAATGCGAAGAAATTACTGTTTGTGCATTTACAATATTCATTGATGTTTGCCATTGAAAAACGTCCAGAAATGATTGAAGCTACTGACTGAATGAAAGGAGCTGGCATCTCACTTTCTTTGAATCTTCTTTATTATGCTAAGAGGAGCAGGAAAAAGCAAAAAATTTCAGAATTGCACCTTGCAATGCGGAGAAATTACTGTTTGTGCATTTACAATATTCATTGATTTTTGCCATTGAAAAACATCATGTTATTCATATACCAGAAATGATTGAAGCTACTGACTGAATGAAAGGAGCTGGCATCTCACTCTCTTTGAATCTTCTTTATCATGCTAAGAGGAGCAGGAAAAAGTAAAAAATTTCAGAATTGCACCTTGCAATGCGGAGAAATTACTGTTTGTGCATTTACAATATTCAATGATTTTTGCCATTGAAAAACGTCCAGAAATGATTGAAGCTACTGACTGAATGAAAGGAGCTGGCATCTCACTCTCTTTGAATCTTCTTTATCATGCTAAGAGGAGCAGGAAAAAGCAAAAAACTTCAGAATTGCACCTTGCAATGCGGAGAAATTACTGTTTGTGCATTTACAATATTCATTGATTTTTGCCATTGAAAAACATCATGTTATTCATATACCAGAAATGATTGAAGCTACTGACTGAATGAAAGGAGCTGGCATCTCACTCTCTTTGAATCTTCTTTATCATGCTAAGAGGAGCAGGAAAAAGTAAAAAATTTCAGAATTGCACCTTGCAATGCGGAGAAATTACTGTTTGTGCATTTACAATATTCAATGATTTTTGCCTTTGAAAAACGTCCAGAAATGATTGAAGCTACTGACTGAACGAAAGGAGCTGGCATCTCTCTCTCTTTGAATCTTCTTTATCATGCTAAGAGGAGCAGGAAAAAGCAAAAAATTTCAGAATTGCACCTTGCAATGCGGAGAAATTACTGTTTGTGCATTTACAATATTCATTGATTTTTGCCATTGAAAAACATCATGTTATTCATATACCAGAAATGTTTGAAGCTACTGACTGAATGAAAGGAGCTGGCATCTCACTCTCTTTGAATCTTCTTTATCATGCTAAGAGGAGCAGGAAAAAGCAAAAAATTTCAGAATTGCACCTTGCAATGCGGAGAAATTACTGTTTGTGCATTTACAATATTCATTGATTTTTGCCATTGAAAAACGTCCAGAAATGATTGAAGCTACTGACTGAATGAAAGGAGCTGGCATCTCACTCTGAATTTTCTTTATCATGCTAAGAGGAGCAGGAAAAAGCAAAAAATTTCAGAATTGCACCTTGCAATGCGGAGAAATTACTGTTTGTGCATTTACAATATTCATTGATTTTTGCCATTGAAAAACGTCCAGAAATGATTGAAGCTACTGACTGAATGAAAGGAGCTGGCATCTCACTCTCTTTGAATCTTCTTTATCATGCTAAGATTAGCAGGAAAAAGCAAAAAACTTCAGAATTGCACCTTGCAATGCGGAGAAATTACTGTTTGTGCATTTACAATATTCATTGATTTTTGCCATTGAAAAACATCATGTTATTCATATACCAGAAATGATTGAAGCTACTGACTGAATAAAAGGAGCTGGCATCTCACTCTCTTTGAATCTTCTTTATCATGCTAAGAGGAGCAGGAAAAAGTAAAAAATTTCAGAATTGCACCTTGCAATGCGGAGAAATTACTGTTTGTGCATTTACAATATTCAATGATTTTTGCCTTTGAAAAACGTCCAGAAATGATTGAAGCTACTGACTGAACGAAAGGAGCTGGCATCTCACTCTCTTTGAATCTTCTTTATCATGCTAAGAGGAGCAGGAAAAAGCAAAAAATTTCAGAATTGCACCTTGCAATTTGGAGATATTACTGTTTGTGCATTTACAATATTCATTGATTTTTGCCATTGAAAAACATGTTTTTCATATACCAGAAATGTTTGAAGCTACTGACTGAATGAAAGGAGCTGGCATCTCACTCTCTTTGAATCTTCTTTATCATGCTAGGATTAACAGGAAAAAGCAAAAAATTTCAGAATTGCACCTTGCAATGCGGAGAAATTACTGTTTGTGCATTTACAATATTCATTGATTTTTGCCATTGAAAAACGTCCAGAAATGATTGAAGCTACTGACTGAATGAAAGGAGCTGGCATCTCACTCTGAATTTTCTTTATCATGCTAAGAGGAGCAGGAAAAAGCAAAAAATTTCAGAATTGCACCTTGCAATGCGGAGAAATTACTGTTTGTGCATTTACAATATTCATTGATTTTTGCCATTGAAAAACGTCCAGAAATGATTGAAGCTACTGACTGAATGAAAGGAGCTGGCATCTCACTCTCTTTGAATCTTCTTTATCATGCTAAGAGGAGCAGGAAAAAGCAAAAAATTTCAGAATTGCACCTTGCAATGCGGAGAAATTACTGTTTGTGCATTTACAATATTCATTGATTTTTGACATTGAAAAACATCATGTTATTCATATACCAGAAATGATTGAAGCTACTGACTGAACGAAAGGAGCTGGCATCTCACTCTCTTTGAATCTTCTTTATCATGCTAAGAGGAGCAGGAAAAAGTAAAAAATTTCAGAATTGCACCTTGCAATGCGGAGAAATTACTGTTTGTGCATTTACAATATTCAATGATTTTTGCCATTGAAAAACGTCCAGAAATGATTGAAGCTACTGACTGAATGAAAGGAGCTGGCATCTCACTCTCTTTGAATCTTCTTTATCATGCTAAGATTAGCAGGAAAAAGCAAAAAACTTCAGAATTGCACCTTGCAATGCGGAGAAATTACTGTTTGTGCATTTACAATATTCATTGATTTTTGCCATTGAAAAACATCATGTTATTCATATACCAGAAATGATTGAAGCTACTGACTGAATAAAAGGAGCTGGCATCTCACTCTCTTTGAATCTTCTTTATCATGCTAAGAGGAGCAGGAAAAAGTAAAAAATTTCAGAATTGCACCTTGCAATGCGGAGAAATTACTGTTTGTGCATTTACAATATTCAATGATTTTTGCCTTTGAAAAACGTCCAGAAATGATTGAAGCTACTGACTGAACGAAAGGAGCTGGCATCTCACTCTCTTTGAATCTTCTTTATCATGCTAAGAGGAGCAGGAAAAAGCAAAAAATTTCAGAATTGCACCTTGCAATGTGGAGATATTACTGTTTGTGCATTTACAATATTCATTGATTTTTGCCATTGAAAAACATGTTTTTCATATACCAGAAATGTTTGAAGCTACTGACTGAATGAAAGGAGCTGGCATCTCACTCTCTTTGAATCTTCTTTATCATGCTAGGATTAACAGGAAAAAGCAAAAAATTTCAGAATTGCACCTTGCAATGTGGAGATATTACTGTTTGTGCATTTACAATATTCATTGATTTTTGCCATTGAAAAACGTCCAGAAATGATTGAAGCTACTGACTGAATGAAAGCAGCTGGCATCTCACTCT
The DNA here is from genome assembly GCF_046119375.1 of Phyllobates terribilis. Classification (NCBI taxonomy): domain Eukaryota; kingdom Metazoa; phylum Chordata; class Amphibia; order Anura; family Dendrobatidae; genus Phyllobates; species Phyllobates terribilis. Next base: position 124,345 of record NW_027365124.1, on the reverse strand, counting down.
GAATTTTCTTTATCATGCTAAGAGGAGCAGGAAAAAGCAAAAAATTTCAGAATTGCACCTTGCAATGCGGAGAAATTACTGTTTGTGCATTTACAATATTCATTGATTTTTGCCATTGAAAAACGTCCAGAAATGATTGAAGCTACTGACTGAACGAAAGGAGCTGGCATCTCACTCTCTTTGAATCTTCTTTATCATGCTAAGAGGAGCAGGAAAAAGCAAAAAATTTCAGAATTGCACCTTGCAATGTGGAGATATTACTGTTTGTGCATTTACAATATTCATTGATTTTTGCCATTGAAAAACATGTTTTTCATATACCAGAAATGTTTGAAGCTACTGACTGAATGAAAGGAGCTGGCATCTCACTCTCTTTGAATCTTCTTTATCATGCTAGGATTAACAGGAAAAAGCAAAAAATTTCAGAATTGCACCTTGCAATGCGGAGAAATTACTGTTTGTGCATTTACAATATTCATTGATTTTTGCCATTGAAAAACGTCCAGAAATGATTGAAGCTACTGACTGAATGAAAGGAGCTGGCATCTCACTCTGAATTTTCTTTATCATGCTAAGAGGAGCAGGAAAAAGCAAAAAATTTCAGAATTGCACCTTGCAATGCGGAGAAATTACTGTTTGTGCATTTACAATATTCATTGATTTTTGCCATTGAAAAACGTCCAGAAATGATTGAAGCTACTGACTGAATGAAAGGAGCTGGCATCTCACTCTCTTTGAATCTTCTTTATCATGCTAAGAGGAGCAGGAAAAAGCAAAAAATTTCAGAATTGCACCTTGCAATGCGGAGAAATTACTGTTTGTGCATTTACAATATTCATTGATTTTTGACATTGAAAAACATCATGTTATTCATATACCAGAAATGATTGAAGCTACTGACTGAACGAAAGGAGCTGGCATCTCACTCTCTTTGAATCTTCTTTATCATGCTAAGAGGAGCAGGAAAAAGTAAAAAATTTCAGAATTGCACCTTGCAATGCGGAGAAATTACTGTTTGTGCATTTACAATATTCAATGATTTTTGCCATTGAAAAACGTCCAGAAATGATTGAAGCTACTGACTGAATGAAAGGAGCTGGCATCTCACTCTCTTTGAATCTTCTTTATCATGCTAAGATTAGCAGGAAAAAGCAAAAAACTTCAGAATTGCACCTTGCAATGCGGAGAAATTACTGTTTGTGCATTTACAATATTCATTGATTTTTGCCATTGAAAAACATCATGTTATTCATATACCAGAAATGATTGAAGCTACTGACTGAATAAAAGGAGCTGGCATCTCACTCTCTTTGAATCTTCTTTATCATGCTAAGAGGAGCAGGAAAAAGTAAAAAATTTCAGAATTGCACCTTGCAATGCGGAGAAATTACTGTTTGTGCATTTACAATATTCAATGATTTTTGCCTTTGAAAAACGTCCAGAAATGATTGAAGCTACTGACTGAACGAAAGGAGCTGGCATCTCACTCTCTTTGAATCTTCTTTATCATGCTAAGAGGAGCAGGAAAAAGCAAAAAATTTCAGAATTGCACCTTGCAATGTGGAGATATTACTGTTTGTGCATTTACAATATTCATTGATTTTTGCCATTGAAAAACATGTTTTTCATATACCAGAAATGTTTGAAGCTACTGACTGAATGAAAGGAGCTGGCATCTCACTCTCTTTGAATCTTCTTTATCATGCTAGGATTAACAGGAAAAAGCAAAAAATTTCAGAATTGCACCTTGCAATGTGGAGATATTACTGTTTGTGCATTTACAATATTCATTGATTTTTGCCATTGAAAAACGTCCAGAAATGATTGAAGCTACTGACTGAATGAAAGCAGCTGGCATCTCACTCTGAATTTTCTTTATCATGCTAAGAGGAGCAGGAAAAAGCAAAAAATTTCAGAATTGCACCTTGCAATGCGGAGAAATTACTGTTTGTGCATTTACAATATTCATTGATTTTTGCCATTGAAAAACGTCCAGAAATGATTGAAGCTACTGACTGAATGAAAGGAGCTGGCATCTCACTCTCTTTGAATCTTGTTTATCATGCTAAGAGGAGCAGGAAAAAGCAAAAAATTTCAGAATTGCACCTTGCAATGCGAAGAAATTACTGTTTGTGCATTTACAATATTCATTGATGTTTGCCATTGAAAAACGTCCAGAAATGATTGAAGCTACTGACTGAATGAAAGGAGCTGGCATCTCACTTTCTTTGAATCTTCTTTATTATGCTAAGAGGAGCAGGAAAAAGCAAAAAATTTCAGAATTGCACCTTGCAATGCGGAGAAATTACTGTTTGTGCATTTACAATATTCATTGATTTTTGCCATTGAAAAACATCATGTTATTCATATACCAGAAATGATTGAAGCTACTGACTGAATGAAAGGAGCTGGCATCTCACTCTCTTTGAATCTTCTTTATCATGCTAAGAGGAGCAGGAAAAAGTAAAAATTTTCAGAATTGCACCTTGCAATGCGGAGAAATTACTGTTTGTGCATTTACAATATTCAATGATTTTTGCCATTGAAAAACGTCCAGAAATGATTGAAGCTACTGACTGAATGAAAGGAGCTGGCATCTCACTCTCTTTGAATCTTCTTTATCATGCTAAGAGGAGCAGGAAAAAGCAAAAAACTTCAGAATTGCACCTTGCAATGCGGAGAAATTACTGTTTGTGCATTTACAATATTCATTGATTTTTGCCATTGAAAAACATCATGTTATTCATATACCAGAAATGATTGAAGCTACTGACTGAATGAAAGGAGCTGGCATCTCACTCTCTTTGAATCTTCTTTATCATGCTAAGAGGAGCAGGAAAAAGTAAAAAATTTCAGAATTGCACCTTGCAATGCGGAGAAATTACTGTTTGTGCATTTACAATATTCAATGATTTTTGCCTTTGAAAAACGTCCAGAAATGATTGAAGCTACTGACTGAACGAAAGGAGCTGGCATCTCTCTCTCTTTGAATCTTCTTTATCATGCTAAGAGGAGCAGGAAAAAGCAAAAAATTTCAGAATTGCACCTTGCAATGCGGAGAAATTACTGTTTGTGCATTTACAATATTCATTGATTTTTGCCATTGAAAAACATCATGTTATTCATATACCAGAAATGTTTGAAGCTACTGACTGAATGAAAGGAGCTGGCATCTCACTCTCTTTGAATCTTCTTTATCATGCTAAGAGGAGCAGGAAAAAGCAAAAAATTTCAGAATTGCACCTTGCAATGCGGAGAAATTACTGTTTGTGCATTTACAATATTCATTGATTTTTGCCATTGAAAAACGTCCAGAAATGATTGAAGCTACTGACTGAATGAAAGGAGCTGGCATCTCACTCTGAATTTTCTTTATCATGCTAAGAGGAGCAGGAAAAAGCAAAAAATTTCAGAATTGCACCTTGCAATGCGGAGAAATTACTGTTTGTGCATTTACAATATTCATTGATTTTTGCCATTGAAAAACGTCCAGAAATGATTGAAGCTACTGACTGAATGAAAGGAGCTGGCATCTCACTCTCTTTGAATCTTCTTTATCATGCTAAGAGGAGCAGGAAAAAGCAAAAAATTTCAGAATTGCACCTTGCAATGCGGAGAAATTACTGTTTGTGCATTTACAATATTCATTGATTTTTGACATTGAAAAACATCATGTTATTCATATACCAGAAATGATTGAAGCTACTGACTGAACGAAAGGAGCTGGCATCTCACTCTCTTTGAATCTTCTTTATCATGCTAAGAGGAGCAGGAAAAAGTAAAAAATTTCAGAATTGCACCTTGCAATGCGGAGAAATTACTGTTTGTGCATTTACAATATTCAATGATTTTTGCCATTGAAAAACGTCCAGAAATGATTGAAGCTACTGACTGAATGAAAGGAGCTGGCATCTCACTCTCTTTGAATCTTCTTTATCATGCTAAGATTAGCAGGAAAAAGCAAAAAACTTCAGAATTGCACCTTGCAATGCGGAGAAATTACTGTTTGTGCATTTACAATATTCATTGATTTTTGCCATTGAAAAACATCATGTTATTCATATACCAGAAATGATTGAAGCTACTGACTGAATAAAAGGAGCTGGCATCTCACTCTCTTTGAATCTTCTTTATCATGCTAAGAGGAGCAGGAAAAAGTAAAAAATTTCAGAATTGCACCTTGCAATGCGGAGAAATTACTGTTTGTGCATTTACAATATTCAATGATTTTTGCCTTTGAAAAACGTCCAGAAATGATTGAAGCTACTGACTGAACGAAAGGAGCTGGCATCTCACTCTCTTTGAATCTTCTTTATCATGCTAAGAGGAGCAGGAAAAAGCAAAAAATTTCAGAATTGCACCTTGCAATGTGGAGATATTACTGTTTGTGCATTTACAATATTCATTGATTTTTGCCATTGAAAAACATGTTTTTCATATACCAGAAATGTTTGAAGCTACTGACTGAATGAAAGGAGCTGGCATCTCACTCTCTTTGAATCTTCTTTATCATGCTAGGATTAACAGGAAAAAGCAAAAAATTTCAGAATTGCACCTTGCAATGCGGAGAAATTACTGTTTGTGCATTTACAATATTCATTGATTTTTGCCATTGAAAAACGTCCAGAAATGATTGAAGCTACTGACTGAATGAAAGGAGCTGGCATCTCACTCTGAATTTTCTTTATCATGCTAAGAGGAGCAGGAAAAAGCAAAAAATTTCAGAATTGCACCTTGCAATGCGGAGAAATTACTGTTTGTGCATTTACAATATTCATTGATTTTTGCCATTGAAAAACGTCCAGAAATGATTGAAGCTACTGACTGAATGAAAGGAGCTGGCATCTCACTCTCTTTGAATCTTCTTTATCATGCTAAGAGGAGCAGGAAAAAGCAAAAAATTTCAGAATTGCACCTTGCAATGCGGAGAAATTACTGTTTGTGCATTTACAATATTCATTGATTTTTGACATTGAAAAACATCATGTTATTCATATACCAGAAATGATTGAAGCTACTGACTGAACGAAAGGAGCTGGCATCTCACTCTCTTTGAATCTTCTTTATCATGCTAAGAGGAGCAGGAAAAAGTAAAAAATTTCAGAATTGCACCTTGCAATGCGGAGAAATTACTGTTTGTGCATTTACAATATTCAATGATTTTTGCCATTGAAAAACGTCCAGAAATGATTGAAGCTACTGACTGAATGAAAGGAGCTGGCATCTCACTCTCTTTGAATCTTCTTTATCATGCTAAGATTAGCAGGAAAAAGCAAAAAACTTCAGAATTGCACCTTGCAATGCGGAGAAATTACTGTTTGTGCATTTACAATATTCATTGATTTTTGCCATTGAAAAACATCATGTTATTCATATACCAGAAATGATTGAAGCTACTGACTGAATAAAAGGAGCTGGCATCTCACTCTCTTTGAATCTTCTTTATCATGCTAAGAGGAGCAGGAAAAAGTAAAAAATTTCAGAATTGCACCTTGCAATGCGGAGAAATTACTGTTTGTGCATTTACAATATTCAATGATTTTTGCCTTTGAAAAACGTCCAGAAATGATTGAAGCTACTGACTGAACGAAAGGAGCTGGCATCTCACTCTCTTTGAATCTTCTTTATCATGCTAAGAGGAGCAGGAAAAAGCAAAAAATTTCAGAATTGCACCTTGCAATGTGGAGATATTACTGTTTGTGCATTTACAATATTCATTGATTTTTGCCATTGAAAAACATGTTTTTCATATACCAGAAATGTTTGAAGCTACTGACTGAATGAAAGGAGCTGGCATCTCACTCTCTTTGAATCTTCTTTATCATGCTAGGATTAACAGGAAAAAGCAAAAAATTTCAGAATTGCACCTTGCAATGTGGAGATATTACTGTTTGTGCATTTACAATATTCATTGATTTTTGCCATTGAAAAACGTCCAGAAATGATTGAAGCTACTGACTGAATGAAAGCAGCTGGCATCTCACTCTGAATTTTCTTTATCATGCTAAGAGGAGCAGGAAAAAGCAAAAAATTTCAGAATTGCACCTTGCAATGCGGAGAAATTACTGTTTGTGCATTTACAATATTCATTGATTTTTGCCATTGAAAAACGTCCAGAAATGATTGAAGCTACTGACTGAATGAAAGGAGCTGGCATCTCACTCTCTTTGAATCGTCTTTATCATGCTAAGAGGAGCAGGAAAAAGCAAAAAATTTCAGAATTGCACCTTGCAATGCGGAGAAATTACTGTTTGTGCATTTACAATATTCATTGATTTTTGCCATTGAAAAACATCATGTTATTCATATACCAGAAATGTTTGAAGCTACTGACTGAATGAAAGGAGCTGGCATCTCACTCTCTTTGAATCTTCTTTATCATGCTAAGAGGAGCAGGAAAAAGCAAAAAATTTCAGAATTGCACCTTGCAATGCGGAGAAATTACTGTTTGTGCATTTACAATATTCATTGATTTTTGCCATTGAAAAACATCATGTTATTCATATACCAGAAATGTTTGAAGCTACTGACTGAATGAAAGGAGCTGGCATCTCACTCTCTTTGAATCTTCTTTATCATGCTTGGATTAGCAGGAAAAAGCAAAAAATTTCAGAATTGCACCTTGCAATGTGGAGATATTACTGTTTGTGCATTTACAATATTCATTGATTTTTGCCATTGAAAAACATGTTTTTCATATACCAGAAATGTTTGAAGCTACTGACTGAATGAAAGGAGCTGGCATCTCACTCTCTTTGAATCTTCTTTATCATGCTAGGATTAGCAGGAAAAAGCAAAAAATTTCAGAATTGCACCTTGCAATGTGGAGATATTACTGTTTGTGCATTTACAATATTCATTGATTTTTGCCATTGAAAAACATGTTTTTCATATACCAGAAATGTTTGAAGCTACTGACTGAATGAAAGGAGCTGGCATCTCACTCTCTTTGAATCTTCTTTATCATGCTAGGATTAACAGGAAAAAGCAAAAAATTTCAGAATTGCACCTTGCAATGTGGAGATATTACTGTTTGTGCATTTACAATATTCATTGATTTTTGCCATTGAAAAACATGTTTTTCATATACCAGAAATGTTTGAAGCTACTGACGGAATGAAAGGAGCTGGCATCTCACTCTCTTTGAATCTTCTTTATCATGCTAGGATTAGCAGGAAAAAGCAAAAAATTTCAGAATTGCACCTTGCAATGTGGAGATATTACTGTTTGTGCATTTACAATATTCATTGATTTTTGCCATTGAAAAACATGTTTTTCATATACCAGAAATGTTTGAAGCTACTGACTGAATGAAAGGAGCTGGCATCTCACTGTCTTTGAATCTTCTTTATCATGCTAGGATTAACAGGAAAAAGCAAAAAATTTCAGAATTGCACCTTGCAATGTGGAGATATTACTGTTTGTGCATTTACAATATTCATTGATTTTGCCATTGAAAAACGTCCAGAAATGTTTGAAGCTACTGACTGAATGAAAGGAGCTGGCATCTCACTCTCTTTAAATCTTCTTTATCATGCTAGGATTAGCAGGAAAAAGCAAAAAAATTTCAGAATTGCACCTTGCAATGTGGAGATATTACTGTTTGTGCATTTACAATATTCATTGATTTTTGCCATTGAAAAACATGTTTTTCATATACCAGAAATGTTTGAAGCTACTGACTGAATGAAAGGAGCTGGCATCTCACTCTCTTTGAGTCTTCTTTATCATGCTAGGATAAGCAGGAAAAAGCAAAAAATTTCAGAATTGCACCTTGCAATGTGGAGATATTACTGTTTGTGCATTTACAATATTCATTGATTTTTGCCATTGTAAAACATGTTTTTCATATACCAGAAATGTTTGAAGCTACTGACTTGAATGAAAGGAGCTGGCATCTCACTCTCTTTGAATCTTCTTTATCATGCTAGGATTAACAGGAAAAAGCAAAAAATTTCAGAATTGCACCTTGCAATGTGGAGATATTACTGTTTGTGCATTTACAATATTCATTGATTTTTGCCATTGAAAAACGTCCAGAAATGTTTGAAGCTACTGACTGAATGAAAGGAGCTGGTATCTCACTCTCTTTGAATCTTCTTTATCATGCTAGGATTAGCAGGAAAAAGCAAAAAATTTCAGAATTGCACCTTGCAATGTGGAGATATTACTGTTTGTGCATTTACAATATTCATTGATTTTTGCCATTGAAAAACATGTTTTTCATATACAAGAAATGTTTGAAGCTACTGACTGAATGAAAGGAGCTGGCATCTCACTCTCTTTGAATCTTCTTTATCATGCTAGGATTAGCAGGAAAAAGCAAAAAATTTCAGAATTGCACCTTGCAATGTGGAGATATTACTGTTTGTGCATTTACAATATTCATTGATTTTTGCCATTGAAAAACGTCCAGAAATGTTTGAAGCTACTGACTGAATGAAATTAGCTGGCATCTCACTCTCTTTGAATCTTCTTTATCATGCTAGGATTAGCAGGAAAAAGCAAAAAATTTCAGAATTGCACCTTGCAATGTGGAGATATTACTGTTTGTGCATTTACAATATTCATTGATTTTGCCATTGAAAAACGTCCAGAAATGTTTGAAGCTACTGACTGAATGAAAGGAGCTGGCATCTCACTCTCTTTGAATCTTCTTTATCATGCTAGGATTAGCAGGAAAAAGCAAAAAATTTCAGAATTGCACCTTGCAATGTGGAGATATTACTGTTTGTGCATTTACAATATTCATTGATTTTTGCCATTGAAAAACATGTTTTTCATATACCAGAAATGTTTGAAGCTACTGACGGAATGAAAGGAGCTGGCATCTCACTCTCTTTGAATCTTCTTTATCATGCTAGGATTAGCAGGAAAAAGCAAAAAATTTCAGAATTGCACCTTGCAATGTGGAGATATTACTGTTTGTGCATTTACAATATTCATTGATTTTTGCCATTGAAAAACATGTTTTTCATATACCAGAAATGTTTGAAGCTACTGACTGAATGAAAGGAGCTGGCATCTCACTGTCTTTGAATCTTCTTTATCATGCTAGGATTAACAGGAAAAAGCAAAAAATTTCAGAATTGCACCTTGCAATGTGGAGATATTACTGTTTGTGCATTTACAATATTCATTGATTTTGCCATTGAAAAACGTCCAGAAATGTTTGAAGCTACTGACTGAATGAAAGGAGCTGGCATCTCACTCTCTTTGAATCTTCTTTATCATGCTAGGATAAGCAGGAAAAAGCAAAAAATTTCAGAATTGCACCTTGCAATGTGGAGATATTACTGTTTGTGCATTTACAATATTCATTGATTTTTGCCATTGAAAAACATGTTTTTCATATACCAGAAATGTTTGAAGCTACTGACGGAATGAAAGGAGCTGGCATCTCACTCTCTTTGAATCTTCTTTATCATGCTAGGATTAGCAGGAAAAAGCAAAAAATTTCAGAATTGCACCTTGCAATGTGGAGATATTACTGTTTGTGCATTTACAATATTCATTGATTTTTGCCATTGAAAAACATGTTTTTCATATACCAGAAATGTTTGAAGCTACTGATGGAATGAAAGGAGCTGGCATCTCACTCTCTTTGAATCTTCTTTATCATGCTAGGATTAGCAGGAAAAAGCAAAAAATTTCAGAATTGCACCTTGCAATGTGGAGATATTACTGTTTGTGCATTTACAATATTCATTGATTTTTGCCATTGAAAAACATGTTTTTCATATACCAGAAATGTTTGAAGCTACTGACTGAATGAAAGGAGCTGGCATCTCACTGTCTTTGAATCTTCTTTATCATGCTAGGATTAACAGGAAAAAGCAAAAAATTTCAGAATTGCACCTTGCAATGTGGAGATATTACTGTTTGTGCATTTACAATATTCATTGATTTTGCCATTGAAAAACGTCCAGAAATGTTTGAAGCTACTGACTGAATGAAAGGAGCTGGTATCTCACTCTCTTTGAATCTTCTTTATCATGCTAGGATTAGCAGGAAAAAGCAAAAAATTTCAGAATTGCACCTTGCAATGTGGAGATATTACTGTTTGTGCATTTACAATATTCATTGATTTTTGCCATTGAAAAACATGTTTTTCATATACAAGAAATGTTTGAAGCTACTGACTGAATGAAAGGAGCTGGCATCTCACTCTCTTTGAATCTTCTTTATCATGCTAGGATTAGCAGGAAAAAGCAAAAAATTTCAGAATTGCACCTTGCAATGTGGAGATATTACTGTTTGTGCATTTACAATATTCATTGATTTTTGCCATTGAAAAACGTCCAGAAATGTTTGAAGCTACTGACTGAATGAAATTAGCTGGCATCTCACTCTCTTTGAATCTTCTTTATCATGCTAGGATTAGCAGGAAAAAGCAAAAAATTTCAGAATTGCACCTTGCAATGTGGAGATATTACTGTTTGTGCATTTACAATATTCATTGATTTTGCCATTGAAAAACGTCCAGAAATGTTTGAAGCTACTGACTGAATGAAAGGAGCTGGCATCTCACTCTCTTTGAATCTTCTTTATCATGCTAGGATTAGCAGGAAAAAGCAAAAAATTTCAGAATTGCACCTTGCAATGTGGAGATATTACTGTTTGTGCATTTACAATATTCATTGATTTTTGCCATTGAAAAACATGTTTTTCATATACCAGAAATGTTTGAAGCTACTGACGGAATGAAAGGAGCTGGCATCTCACTCTCTTTGAATCTTCTTTATCATGCTAGGATTAGCAGGAAAAAGCAAAAAATTTCAGAATTGCACCTTGCAATGTGGAGATATTACTGTTTGTGCATTTACAATATTCATTGATTTTTGCCATTGAAAAACATGTTTTTCATATACCAGAAATGTTTGAAGCTACTGACTGAATGAAAGGAGCTGGCATCTCACTGTCTTTGAATCTTCTTTATCATGCTAGGATTAACAGGAAAAAGCAAAAAATTTCAGAATTGCACCTTGCAATGTGGAGATATTACTGTTTGTGCATTTACAATATTCATTGATTTTGCCATTGAAAAACGTCCAGAAATGTTTGAAGCTACTGACTGAATGAAAGGAGCTGGCATCTCACTCTCTTTGAATCTTCTTTATCATGCTAGGATAAGCAGGAAAAAGCAAAAAATTTCAGAATTGCACCTTGCAATGTGGAGATATTACTGTTTGTGCATTTACAATATTCATTGATTTTTGCCATTGAAAAACATGTTTTTCATATACCAGAAATGTTTGAAGCTACTGACGGAATGAAAGGAGCTGGCATCTCACTCTCTTTGAATCTTCTTTATCATGCTAGGATTAGCAGGAAAAAGCAAAAAATTTCAGAATTGCACCTTGCAATGTGGAGATATTACTGTTTGTGCATTTACAATATTCATTGATTTTTGCCATTGAAAAACATGTTTTTCATATACCAGAAATGTTTGAAGCTACTGACTGAATGAAAGGAGCTGGCATCTCACTGTCTTTGAATCTTCTTTATCATGCTAGGATTAACAGGAAAAAGCAAAAAATTTCAGAATTGCACCTTGCAATGTGGAGATATTACTGTTTGTGCATTTACAATATTCATTGATTTTGCCATTGAAAAACGTCCAGAAATGTTTGAAGCTACTGACTGAATGAAAGGAGCTGGCATCTCACTCTCTTTGAATCTTCTTTATCATGCTAGGATTAGCAGGAAAAAGCAAAAAAATTTCAGAATTGCACCTTGCAATGTGGAGATATTACTGTTTGTGCATTTACAATATTCATTGATTTTTGCCATTGAAAAACATGTTTTTCATATACCAGAAATGTTTGAAGCTACTGACTGAATGAAAGGAGCTGGCATCTCACTCTCTTTGAATCTTTATCATGCTAGGATAAGCAGGAAAAAGCAAAAAATTTCAGAATTGCACCTTGCAATGTGGAGATATTACTGTTTGTGCATTTACAATATTCATTGATTTTTGCCATTGAAAAACATGTTTTTCATATACCAGAAATGTTTGAAGCTACTGACTTGAATGAAAGGAGCTGGCATCTCACTCTCTTTGAATCTTCTTTATCATGCTAGGATTAACAGGAAAAAGCAAAAAATTTCAGAATTGCACCTTGCAATGTGGAGTCATTACTGTTTGTGCATTTACAATATTCATTGATTTTTGCCATTGAAAAACGTCCAGAAATGTTTGAAGCTACTGACTGAATGAAAGGAGCTGGTATCTCACTCTCTTTGAATCTTCTTGATCATGCTAGGATTAGCAGGAAAAAGCAAAAAATTTCAGAATTGCACCTTGCAATGTGGAGATATTACTGTTTATGCATTTACAATATTCATTGATTTTTGCCATTGAAAAACATGTTTTTCATATACAAGAAATGTTTGAAGCTACTGACTGAATGAAAGGAGCTGGCATCTCACTCTCTTTGAATCTTCTTTATCATGCTAGGATTAGCAGGAAAAAGCAAAAAATTTCAGAATTGCACCTTGCAATGTGGAGATATTACTGTTTGTGCATTTACAATATTCATTGATTTTTGCCATTGAAAAACGTCCAGAAATGTTTGAAGCTACTGACTGAATGAAATTAGCTGGCATCTCACTCTCTTTGAATCTTCTTTATCATGCTAGGATTAGCAGGAAAAAGCAAAAAATTTCAGAATTGCACCTTGCAATGTGGAGATATTACTGTTTGTGCATTTACAATATTCATTGATTTTTGCCATTGAAAAACATGTTTTTCATATACCAGAAATGTTTGAAGCTACTGACTGAATGAAAGGAGCTGGTATCTCACTCTCTTTGAATCTTCTTTATCATGCTAGGATTAACAGGAAAAAGCAAAAAATTTCAGAATTGCACCTTGCAATGTGGAGATATTACTGTTTGTGCATTTACAATATTCATTGATTTTTGCCATTGAAAAACGTCCAGAAATGTTTGAAGCTACTGACTGAATGAAAGGAGCTGGCATCTCACTCTCTTTGAATCTTCTTTATCATGCTAGGATTAACAGGAAAAAGCTAAAAATTTCAGAATTGCACCTTGCAATGTGGAGATATTACTGTTTGTGCATTTACAATATTCATTGATTTTTGCCATTGAAAAACATGTTTTTCATATACCAGAAATGTTTGAAGCTACTGACTGAATGAAAGGAGCTGGCATCTCACTCTCTTTGAATCTTCTTTATCATGCTAGGATTAGCAGGAAAAAGCAAAAAATTTCAGAATTGCACCTTGCAATGTGGAGATATTACTGTTTGTGCATTTACAATATTCATTGATTTTTGCCATTGAAAAACATGTTTTTCATATACCAGAAATGTTTGAAGCTACTGACTGAATGAAAGGAGCTGGCATCTCACTCTCTTTGAATCTTCTTTATCATGCTAGGATTAGCAGGATAAAGCAAAAAATTTCAGAATTGCACCTTGCAATGTGGAGATATTACTGTTTGTGCATTTACAATATTCATTGATTTTTGCCATTGAAAAACATGTTTTTCATATACCAGAAATGTTTGAAGCTACTGACTGAATGAAAGGAGCTGGCATCTCACTCTCTTTGAATCTTCTTTATCATGCTAGGATTAGCAGGAAAAAGCAAAAAATTTCAGAATTGCACCTTGCAATGTGGAGATATTACTGTTTGTGCATTAACAATATTCATTGATTTTTGCCATTGAAAAACATGTTTTTCATATACCAGAAATGTTTGAAGCTACTGACTGAATGAAAGGAGCTGGCATCTCACTCTCTTTGAATCTTCTTTATCATGCTAGGATTAACAGGAAAAAACAAAAAATTTCAGAATTGCACCTTGCAATGTGGAGATATTACTGTTTGTGCATTTACAATATTCATTGATTTTTGCCATTGAAAAACATGTTTTTCATATACCAGAAATGTTTGAAGCTACTGACTGAATGAAAGGAGCTGGCATCTCACTCTCTTTGAATCTTCTTTATCATGCTAGGATTAACAGGAAAAAGCAAAAAATTTCAGAATTGCACCTTGCAATGTGGAGATATTACTGTTTGTGCATTTACAATATTCATTGATTTTTGCCATTGAAAAACGTCCAGAAATGTTTGAAGCTACTGACTGAATGAAAGGAGCTGGCATCTCACTCTCTTTGAATCTTCTTTATCATGCTAGGATTAGCAGGAAAAAGCAAAAAATTTCAGAATTGCACCTTGCAATGTGGAGATATTACTGTTTGTGCATTTACAATATTCATTGATTTTTGCCATTGAAAAACGTCCAGAAATGTTTGAAGCTACTGACTGAATGAAAGGAGCTGGCATCTCACTCTCTTTGAATCTTCTTTATCATGCTAGGATTAGCAGGAAAAAGCAAAAAATTTCAGAATTGCACCTTGCAATGTGGAGATATTACTGTTTGTGCATTTACAATATTCATTGATTTTTGCCATTGAAAAACATGTTTTTCATATACCAGAAATGTTTGAAGCTACTGACTGAATGAAAGGAGCTGGCATCTCACTCTCTTTGAATCTTCTTTATCATGCTAGGATTAGCAGGAAAAAGCAAAAAATTTCAGAATTGCACCTTGCAATGTGGAGATATTACTGTTTGTGCATTTACAATATTCATTGATTTTTGCCATTGAAAAACATGTTTTTCATATACCAGAAATGTTTGAAGCTACTGACTGAATGAAAGGAGCTGGCATCTCACTCTCTTTAAATCTTCTTTATCATGCTAGGATTAACAGGAAAAAGCAAAAAATTTCAGAATTGCACCTTGCAATGTGGAGATATTACTGTTTGTGCATTTACAATATTCATTGATTTTTGCCATTGAAAAACGTCCAGAAATGTTTGAAGCTACTGACTGAATGAAAGGAGCTGGCATCTCACTCTCTTTGAATCTTCTTTATCATGCTAGGATTAGCAGGAAAAAGCAAAAAATTTCAGAATTGCACCTTGCAATGCGGAGAAATTACTGTTTGTGCATTTACAATATTCATTGATTTTTGCCATTGAAAAACAATCATTTCTGGTATATGAATAACATGATATTTTTCAATGGCAAAAATCAATGAATTTTGTAAATGCACAAACAGTAATTTCTCCGCATTGCAAGGCGCAATTCTGAAATTTTTTGCTTTTTCCTGCTCCTCTTAGCATGATAAAGAAGATTCAAAGAGAGTGAGATGCCAGCTCCTTTCATTCAGTCAGTAGCTTCAATCATTTCTGGACATTTTTCAATGGCAAAAATCAATGAATATTGTAAATGCACAAACAGTAATTTCTCCGCATTGCAAGGTGCAATTCTGAAATTTTTTGCTTTTTCCTGCTCCTCTTAGCATGATAAAGAAGATTCAAAGAGAGTGAGATGCCAGCTCCTTTCATTCAGTCAGTAGCTTCAATCATTTCTGGACGTTTTTCAATGGCAAAAATCAATGAATATTGTAAATGCACAAACAGTAATTTCTCCGCATTGCAAGGTGCAATTCTGAAATTTTTTGCTTTTTCCTGCTCCTCTTAGCATGATAAAGAAGATTCAAAGAGAGTGAGATGCCAGCTCCTTTCATTCAGTCAGTACCTTCAATCATTTCTGGACGTTTTTCAATGGCAAAAATCAATGAATATTGTAAATGCACAAACAGTAATTTCTCCGCATTGCAAGGTGCAATTCTGAAATTTTTTGCTTTTTCCTGCTCCTCTTAGCATGATAAAGAAGATTCAAAGAGAGTGAGATGCCAGCTCCTTTCATTCAGTCAGTAGCTTCAATCATTTCTGGACGCTTTTCAATGGCCTGCTCCTCTTAGCATTATGAAGAAGATTCAAAGAGAGTGAGATACCAGCTCCTTTAATTCAGTCAGTAGCTTCAAACATTTCTGGTATATGAATAACATGATGTTTTTCAATGGCAAAAATCAATGAATATTGTAAATGCACAAACAGTAATTTCTCCGCATTGCAAGGTGCAATTCTGAAATTTTTTGCTTTTTCCTGCTCCTCTTAGCATGATAAAGAAGATTCAAAGAGAGTGAGATGCCAGCTCCTTTAGTTCAGTCAGTAGCTTCAATCATTTCTGGACGTTTTTCAATGGCAAAAATCAGTGAATATTGTAAATGCACAAACAGTAATTTCTCCGCATTGCAAGGTGCAATTCTGAAATTTTTTACTTTTTCCTGCTCCTCTTAGCATGATAAAGAAGATTCAAAGAGAGTGAGATGCCAGCTCCTTTCATTCAGTCAGTAGCTTCAATCATTTCTGGTATATGAATAACATGATGTTTTTCAATCGCAAAAATCAATGAATATTGTAAATGCACAAACAGTAATTTCTCCGCATTGCAAGGTGCAATTCTGAAATTTTTTGCTTTTTCCTGCTCCTCTTAGCATGATAAAGAAGATTCAAAGAGAGTGAGATGCCAGCTCCTTTCATTCAGTCAGTAGCTTCAATCATTTCTGGACGTTTTTCAATGGCAAAAATCAATGAATATTGTAAATGCACAAACAGTAATTTCTCCGCATTGCAAGGTGCAATTCTGAAATTTTTTGCTTTTTCCTGCTCCTCTTAGCATGATAAAGAAGATTCAAAGAGAGTGAGATGCCAGCTCCTTTCCTTCAGTCAGTAGCTTCAATCATTTCTGGCATATGAATAACATGATGTTTTTCAATGGCAAAAATCAATGAATTTTGTAAATGCACAAACAGTAATTTCTCCGCATTGCAAGGCGCAATTCTGAAATTTTTTGCTTTTTCCTGCTCCTCTTAGCATGATAAAGAAGATTCAAAGAGAGTGAGATGCCAGCTCCTTTCATTCAGTCAGTAGCTTCAATCATTTCTGAACATTTTTCAATGGCAAAAATCAATGAATATTGTAAATGCACAAACAGTAATTTCTCCGCATTGCAAGGTGCAATTCTGAAATTTTTTGCTTTTTCCTGCTCCTCTTAGCATGATAAAGAAGATTCAAAGAGAGTGAGATGACAGCTCCTTTCATTCAGTCAGTAGCTTCAATCATTTCTGGACGTTTTTCAATGGCAAAAATCAATGAATATTGTAAATGCACAAACAGTAATTTCTCCGCATTGCAAGGTGCAATTCTGAAATTTTTTGCTTTTTCCTGCTCCTCTCAGCATGATAAAGAAGATTCAAAGAGAGTGAGGTGCCAGCTCCTTTCATTCAGTCAGGAGCTTCAAACATTTCTGGTATATGAATAACATGTTTTTCAATGGCAAAAATCAATGAATATTGTAAATGCACAAACAGTAATTTCTCCGCATTGCAAGGTGCAATTCTGAAATTTTTTGCTTTTTCCTGCTCCTCTTAGCATGATAAAGAAGATTCAAAGAGAGTGAGATGCCAGCTCCTTTCATTCAGTCAGTAGCTTCAATCATTTCTGGACGTTTTTCAATGGCAAAAATCAATGAATATTGTAAATGCACAAACAGTAATTTCTCCGCATTGCAAGGTGCAATTCTGAAATTTTTTGCTTTTTCCTGCTCCTCTTAGCATGATAAAGAAGATTCAAAGAGAGTGAGATGCCAGCTCCTTTCATTCAGTCAGTAGCTTCAATCATTTCTGGACGTTTTTCAATGGCAAAAATCAATGAATATTGTAAATGCACAAACAGTAATTTCTCCGCATTGCAAGGTGCAATTCTGAAATTTTTTGCTTTTTCCTGCTCCTCTTAGCATGATAAAGAAGATTCAAAGAGAGTGAGATGCCAGCTCCTTTCCTTCAGTCAGTAGCTTCAATCATTTCTGGCATATGAATAACATGATGTTTTTCAATGGCAAAAATCAATGAATTTTGTAAATGCACAAACAGTAATTTCTCCGCATTGCAAGGCGCAATTCTGAAATTTTTTGCTTTTTCCTGCTCCTCTTAGCATGATAAAGAAGATTCAAAGAGAGTGAGATGCCAGCTCCTTTCATTCAGTCAGTAGCTTCAATCATTTCTGGACATTTTTCAATGGCAAAAATCAATGAATATTGTAAATGCACAAACAGTAATTTCTCCGCATTGCAAGGTGCAATTCTGAAATTTTTAGCTTTTTCCTGCTCCTCTTAGCATGATAAAGAAGATTCAAAGAGAGTGAGATGACAGCTCCTTTCATTCAGTCAGTAGCTTCAATCATTTCTGGACGTTTTTCAATGGCAAAAATCAATGAATATTGTAAATGCACAAACAGTAATTTCTCCGCATTGCAAGGTGCAATTCTGAAATTTTTTGCTTTTTCCTGCTCCTCTTAGCATGATAAAGAAGATTCAAAGAGAGTGAGGTGCCAGCTCCTTTCATTCAGTCAGGAGCTTCAAACATTTCTGGTATATGAATAACATGTTTTTCAATGGCAAAAATCAATGAATATTGTAAATGCACAAACAGTAATTTCTCCGCATTGCAAGGTGCAATTCTGAAATTTTTTGCTTTTTCCTGCTCCTCTTAGCATGATAAAGAAGATTCAAAGAGAGTGAGATGCCAGCTCCTTTCAGTCAGTCAGTAGCTTCAATCATTTCTGGACGTTTTTCAATGGCAAAAATCAATGAATATTGTAAATGCACAAACAGTAATTTCTCCGCATTGCAAGGTGCAATTCTGAAATTTTTTGATTTTTCCTGCTCCTCTTAGCATGATAAAGAAGATTCAAAGAGAGTGAGATGCCAGCTCCTTTCATTCAGTCAGTAGCTTCAATCATTTCTGGACGTTTTTCAATGGCAAAAATCAATGAATATTGTAAATGCACAAACAGTAATTTCTCTGCATTGCAATGTGCAATTCTGAAATTTTTTGCTTTTTCCTGCTCCTCTTAGCATGATAAAGAAGATTCAAAGAGAGTGAGATGCCAGCTCCTTTCATTCAGTCAGTAGCTTCAAACATTTCTGGTATATGAATAACATGATGTTTTTCAATGGCAAAAATCAATGAATATTGTAAATGCACAAACAGTAATTTCTCCGCATTGCAAGGTGCAATTCTGAAATTTTTTGCTTTTTTCTGCTCCTCTTAGCATGATAAAGAAGATTCAAAGAGAGTGAGATGCCAGCTCCTTTCATTCAGTCAGTAGCTTCAATCATTTCTGGACGTTTTTCAATGGCAAAAATCAATGAATATTGTAAATGCACAAACAGTAATTTCTCCGCATTGCAAGGTGCAATTCTGAAATTTTTTGCTTTTTTCTGCTCCTCTTAGCATGATAAAGAAGATTCAAAGAGAGTGAGATGCCAGCTCCTTTCATTCAGTCAGTACCTTCAATCATTTCTGGACGTTTTTCAATGGCAAAAATCAATGAATATTGTAAATGCACAAACAGTAATTTCTCCGCATTGCAAGGTGCAATTCTGAAATTTTTTGCTTTTTCCTGCTCCTCTTAGCATGATAAAGAAGATTCAAAGAGAGTGAGATGCCAGCTCCTTTCATTCAGTCAGTAGCTTCAATCATTTCTGGACGCTTTTCAATGGCCTGCTCCTCTTAGCATTATGAAGAAGATTCAAAGAGAGTGAGATACCAGCTCCTTTAATTCAGTCAGTAGCTTCAAACATTTCTGGTATATGAATAACATGATGTTTTTCAATGGCAAAAATCAATGAATATTGTAAATGCACAAACAGTAATTTCTCCGCATTGCAAGGTGCAATTCTGAAATTTTTTGCTTTTTCCTGCTCCTCTTAGCATGATAAAGAAGATTCAAAGAGAGTGAGATGCCAGCTCCTTTAGTTCAGTCAGTAGCTTCAATCATTTCTGGACGTTTTTCAATGGCAAAAATCAGTGAATATTGTAAATGCACAAACAGTAATTTCTCCGCATTGCAAGGTGCAATTCTGAAATTTTTTACTTTTTCCTGCTCCTCTTAGCATGATAAAGAAGATTCAAAGAGAGTGAGATGCCAGCTCCTTTCATTCAGTCAGTAGCTTCAATCATTTCTGGTATATGAATAACATGATGTTTTTCAATCGCAAAAATCAATGAATATTGTAAATGCACAAACAGTAATTTCTCCGCATTGCAAGGTGCAATTCTGAAATTTTTTGCTTTTTCCTGCTCCTCTTAGCATGATAAAGAAGATTCAAAGAGAGTGAGATGCCAGCTCCTTTCATTCAGTCAGTAGCTTCAATCATTTCTGGACGTTTTTCAATGGCAAAAATCAATGAATATTGTAAATGCACAAACAGTAATTTCTCCGCATTGCAAGGTGCAATTCTGAAATTTTTTGCTTTTTCCTGCTCCTCTTAGCATGATAAAGAAGATTCAAAGAGAGTGAGATGCCAGCTCCTTTCCTTCAGTCAGTAGCTTCAATCATTTCTGGCATATGAATAACATGATGTTTTTCAATGGCAAAAATCAATGAATTTTGTAAATGCACAAACAGTAATTTCTCCGCATTGCAAGGCGCAATTCTGAAATTTTTTGCTTTTTCCTGCTCCTCTTAGCATGATAAAGAAGATTCAAAGAGAGTGAGATGCCAGCTCCTTTCATTCAGTCAGTAGCTTCAATCATTTCTGAACATTTTTCAATGGCAAAAATCAATGAATATTGTAAATGCACAAACAGTAATTTCTCCGCATTGCAAGGTGCAATTCTGAAATTTTTTGCTTTTTCCTGCTCCTCTTAGCATGATAAAGAAGATTCAAAGAGAGTGAGATGACAGCTCCTTTCATTCAGTCAGTAGCTTCAATCATTTCTGGACGTTTTTCAATGGCAAAAATCAATGAATATTGTAAATGCACAAACAGTAATTTCTCCGCATTGCAAGGTGCAATTCTGAAATTTTTTGCTTTTTCCTGCTCCTCTCAGCATGATAAAGAAGATTCAAAGAGAGTGAGGTGCCAGCTCCTTTCATTCAGTCAGGAGCTTCAAACATTTCTGGTATATGAATAACATGTTTTTCAATGGCAAAAATCAATGAATATTGTAAATGCACAAACAGTAATTTCTCCGCATTGCAAGGTGCAATTCTGAAATTTTTTGCTTTTTCCTGCTCCTCTTAGCATGATAAAGAAGATTCAAAGAGAGTGAGATGCCAGCTCCTTTCATTCAGTCAGTAGCTTCAATCATTTCTGGACGTTTTTCAATGGCAAAAATCAATGAATATTGTAAATGCACAAACAGTAATTTCTCCGCATTGCAAGGTGCAATTCTGAAATTTTTTGCTTTTTCCTGCTCCTCTTAGCATGATAAAGAAGATTCAAAGAGAGTGAGATGCCAGCTCCTTTCATTCAGTCAGTAGCTTCAATCATTTCTGGACGTTTTTCAATGGCAAAAATCAATGAATATTGTAAATGCACAAACAGTAATTTCTCCGCATTGCAAGGTGCAATTCTGAAATTTTTTGCTTTTTCCTGCTCCTCTCAGCATGATAAAGAAGATTCAAAGAGAGTGAGGTGCCAGCTCCTTTCATTCAGTCAGGAGCTTCAAACATTTCTGGTATATGAATAACATGTTTTTCAATGGCAAAAATCAATGAATATTGTAAATGCACAAACAGTAATTTCTCCGCATTGCAAGGTGCAATTCTGAAATTTTTTGCTTTTTCCTGCTCCTCTTAGCATGATAAAGAAGATTCAAAGAGAGTGAGATGCCAGCTCCTTTCATTCAGTCAGTAGCTTCAATCATTTCTGGACGTTTTTCAATGGCAAAAATCAATGAATATTGTAAATGCACAAACAGTAATTTCTCCGCATTGCAAGGTGCAATTCTGAAATTTTTTGCTTTTTCCTGCTCCTCTTAGCATGATAAAGAAGATTCAAAGAGAGTGAGATGCCAGCTCCTTTCATTCAGTCAGTAGCTTCAATCATTTCTGGACGTTTTTCAATGGCAAAAATCAATGAATATTGTAAATGCACAAACAGTAATTTCTCCGCATTGCAAGGTGCAATTCTGAAATTTTTTGCTTTTTCCTGCTCCTCTTAGCATGATAAAGAAGATTCAAAGAGAGTGAGATGCCAGCTCCTTTCCTTCAGTCAGTAGCTTCAATCATTTCTGGCATATGAATAACATGATGTTTTTCAATGGCAAAAATCAATGAATTTTGTAAATGCACAAACAGTAATTTCTCCGCATTGCAAGGCGCAATTCTGAAATTTTTTGCTTTTTCCTGCTCCTCTTAGCATGATAAAGAAGATTCAAAGAGAGTGAGATGCCAGCTCCTTTCATTCAGTCAGTAGCTTCAATCATTTCTGGACATTTTTCAATGGCAAAAATCAATGAATATTGTAAATGCACAAACAGTAATTTCTCCGCATTGCAAGGTGCAATTCTGAAATTTTTAGCTTTTTCCTGCTCCTCTTAGCATGATAAAGAAGATTCAAAGAGAGTGAGATGACAGCTCCTTTCATTCAGTCAGTAGCTTCAATCATTTCTGGACGTTTTTCAATGGCAAAAATCAATGAATATTGTAAATGCACAAACAGTAATTTCTCCGCATTGCAAGGTGCAATTCTGAAATTTTTTGCTTTTTCCTGCTCCTCTTAGCATGATAAAGAAGATTCAAAGATAGTGAGGTGCCAGCTCCTTTCATTCAGTCAGGAGCTTCAAACATTTCTGGTATATGAATAACATGTTTTTCAATGGCAAAAATCAATGAATATTGTAAATGCACAAACAGTAATTTCTCCGCATTGCAAGGTGCAATTCTGAAATTTTTTGCTTTTTCCTGCTCCTCTTAGCATGATAAAGAAGATTCAAAGAGAGTGAGATGCCAGCTCCTTTCATTCAGTCAGTAGCTTCAATCATTTCTGGACGTTTTTCAATGGCAAAAATCAATGAATATTGTAAATGCACAAACAGTAATTTCTCCGCATTGCAAGGTGCAATTCTGAAATTTTTTGATTTTTCCTGCTCCTCTTAGCATGATAAAGAAGATTCAAAGAGAGTGAGATGCCAGCTCCTTTCATTCAGTCAGTAGCTTCAATCATTTCTGGACGTTTTTCAATGGCAAAAATCAATGAATATTGTAAATGCACAAACAGTAATTTCTCTGCATTGCAATGTGCAATTCTGAAATTTTTTGCTTTTTCCTGCTCCTCTTAGCATGATAAAGAAGATTCAAAGAGAGTGAGATGCCAGCTCCTTTCATTCAGTCAGTAGCTTCAAACATTTCTGGTATATGAATAACATGATGTTTTTCAATGGCAAAAATCAATGAATATTGTAAATGCACAAACAGTAATTTCTCCGCATTGCAAGGTGCAATTCTGAAATTTTTTGCTTTTTTCTGCTCCTCTTAGCATGATAAAGAAGATTCAAAGAGAGTGAGATGCCAGCTCCTTTCATTCAGTCAGTAGCTTCAATCATTTCTGGACGTTTTTCAATGGCAAAAATCAATGAATATTGTAAATGCACAAACAGTAATTTCTCCGCATTGCAAGGTGCAATTCTGAAATTTTTTGCTTTTTTCTGCTCCTCTTAGCATGATAAAGAAGATTCAAAGAGAGTGAGATGCCAGCTCCTTTCATTCAGTCAGTACCTTCAATCATTTCTGGACGTTTTTCAATGGCAAAAATCAATGAATATTGTAAATGCACAAACAGTAATTTCTCCGCATTGCAAGGTGCAATTCTGAAATTTTTTGCTTTTTCCTGCTCCTCTTAGCATGATAAAGAAGATTCAAAGAGAGTGAGATGCCAGCTCCTTTCATTCAGTCAGTAGCTTCAATCATTTCTGGACGCTTTTCAATGGCCTGCTCCTCTTAGCATTATGAAGAAGATTCAAAGAGAGTGAGATACCAGCTCCTTTAATTCAGTCAGTAGCTTCAAACATTTCTGGTATATGAATAACATGATGTTTTTCAATGGCAAAAATCAATGAATATTGTAAATGCACAAACAGTAATTTCTCCGCATTGCAAGGTGCAATTCTGAAATTTTTTGCTTTTTCCTGCTCCTCTTAGCATGATAAAGAAGATTCAAAGAGAGTGAGATGCCAGCTCCTTTAGTTCAGTCAGTAGCTTCAATCATTTCTGGACGTTTTTCAATGGCAAAAATCAGTGAATATTGTAAATGCACAAACAGTAATTTCTCCGCATTGCAAGGTGCAATTCTGAAATTTTTTACTTTTTCCTGCTCCTCTTAGCATGATAAAGAAGATTCAAAGAGAGTGAGATGCCAGCTCCTTTCATTCAGTCAGTAGCTTCAATCATTTCTGGTATATGAATAACATGATGTTTTTCAATCGCAAAAATCAATGAATATTGTAAATGCACAAACAGTAATTTCTCCGCATTGCAAGGTGCAATTCTGAAATTTTTTGCTTTTTCCTGCTCCTCTTAGCATGATAAAGAAGATTCAAAGAGAGTGAGATGCCAGCTCCTTTCATTCAGTCAGTAGCTTCAATCATTTCTGGACGTTTTTCAATGGCAAAAATCAATGAATATTGTAAATGCACAAACAGTAATTTCTCCGCATTGCAAGGTGCAATTCTGAAATTTTTTGCTTTTTCCTGCTCCTCTTAGCATGATAAAGAAGATTCAAAGAGAGTGAGATGCCAGCTCCTTTCCTTCAGTCAGTAGCTTCAATCATTTCTGGCATATGAATAACATGATGTTTTTCAATGGCAAAAATCAATGAATTTTGTAAATGCACAAACAGTAATTTCTCCGCATTGCAAGGCGCAATTCTGAAATTTTTTGCTTTTTCCTGCTCCTCTTAGCATGATAAAGAAGATTCAAAGAGAGTGAGATGCCAGCTCCTTTCATTCAGTCAGTAGCTTCAATCATTTCTGAACATTTTTCAATGGCAAAAATCAATGAATATTGTAAATGCACAAACAGTAATTTCTCCGCATTGCAAGGTGCAATTCTGAAATTTTTTGCTTTTTCCTGCTCCTCTTAGCATGATAAAGAAGATTCAAAGAGAGTGAGATGACAGCTCCTTTCATTCAGTCAGTAGCTTCAATCATTTCTGGACGTTTTTCAATGGCAAAAATCAATGAATATTGTAAATGCACAAACAGTAATTTCTCCGCATTGCAAGGTGCAATTCTGAAATTTTTTGCTTTTTCCTGCTCCTCTCAGCATGATAAAGAAGATTCAAAGAGAGTGAGGTGCCAGCTCCTTTCATTCAGTCAGGAGCTTCAAACATTTCTGGTATATGAATAACATGTTTTTCAATGGCAAAAATCAATGAATATTGTAAATGCACAAACAGTAATTTCTCCGCATTGCAAGGTGCAATTCTGAAATTTTTTGCTTTTTCCTGCTCCTCTTAGCATGATAAAGAAGATTCAAAGAGAGTGAGATGCCAGCTCCTTTCATTCAGTCAGTAGCTTCAATCATTTCTGGACGTTTTTCAATGGCAAAAATCAATGAATATTGTAAATGCACAAACAGTAATTTCTCCGCATTGCAAGGTGCAATTCTGAAATTTTTTGCTTTTTCCTGCTCCTCTTAGCATGATAAAGAAGATTCAAAGAGAGTGAGATGCCAGCTCCTTTCATTCAGTCAGTAGCTTCAATCATTTCTGGACGTTTTTCAATGGCAAAAATCAATGAATATTGTAAATGCACAAACAGTAATTTCTCCGCATTGCAAGGTGCAATTCTGAAATTTTTTGCTTTTTCCTGCTCCTCTTAGCATGATAAAGAAGATTCAAAGAGAGTGAGATGCCAGCTCCTTTCCTTCAGTCAGTAGCTTCAATCATTTCTGGCATATGAATAACATGATGTTTTTCAATGGCAAAAATCAATGAATTTTGTAAATGCACAAACAGTAATTTCTCCGCATTGCAAGGCGCAATTCTGAAATTTTTTGCTTTTTCCTGCTCCTCTTAGCATGATAAAGAAGATTCAAAGAGAGTGAGATGCCAGCTCCTTTCATTCAGTCAGTAGCTTCAATCATTTCTGGACATTTTTCAATGGCAAAAATCAATGAATATTGTAAATGCACAAACAGTAATTTCTCCGCATTGCAAGGTGCAATTCTGAAATTTTTAGCTTTTTCCTGCTCCTCTTAGCATGATAAAGAAGATTCAAAGAGAGTGAGATGACAGCTCCTTTCATTCAGTCAGTAGCTTCAATCATTTCTGGACGTTTTTCAATGGCAAAAATCAATGAATATTGTAAATGCACAAACAGTAATTTCTCCGCATTGCAAGGTGCAATTCTGAAATTTTTTGCTTTTTCCTGCTCCTCTTAGCATGATAAAGAAGATTCAAAGAGAGTGAGGTGCCAGCTCCTTTCATTCAGTCAGGAGCTTCAAACATTTCTGGTATATGAATAACATGTTTTTCAATGGCAAAAATCAATGAATATTGTAAATGCACAAACAGTAATTTCTCCGCATTGCAAGGTGCAATTCTGAAATTTTTTGCTTTTTCCTGCTCCTCTTAGCATGATAAAGAAGATTCAAAGAGAGTGAGATGCCAGCTCCTTTCATTCAGTCAGTAGCTTCAATCATTTCTGGACGTTTTTCAATGGCAAAAATCAATGAATATTGTAAATGCACAAACAGTAATTTCTCCGCATTGCAAGGTGCAATTCTGAAATTTTTTGATTTTTCCTGCTCCTCTTAGCATGATAAAGAAGATTCAAAGAGAGTGAGATGCCAGCTCCTTTCATTCAGTCAGTAGCTTCAATCATTTCTGGACGTTTTTCAATGGCAAAAATCAATGAATATTGTAAATGCACAAACAGTAATTTCTCTGCATTGCAATGTGCAATTCTGAAATTTTTTGCTTTTTCCTGCTCCTCTTAGCATGATAAAGAAGATTCAAAGAGAGTGAGATGCCAGCTCCTTTCATTCAGTCAGTAGCTTCAAACATTTCTGGTATATGAATAACATGATGTTTTTCAATGGCAAAAATCAATGAATATTGTAAATGCACAAACAGTAATTTCTCCGCATTGCAAGGTGCAATTCTGAAATTTTTTGCTTTTTTCTGCTCCTCTTAGCATGATAAAGAAGATTCAAAGAGAGTGAGATGCCAGCTCCTTTCGTTCAGTCAGTAGCTTCAATCATTTCTGGACGTTTTTCAATGGCAAAAATCATTGAATATTATAAATGCACAAACAGTAATTTCTCCGCATTGCAAGGTGCAATTCTGAAATTTTTTACTTTTTCCTGCTCCTCTTAGCATGATAAAGAAGATTCAAAGAGAGTGAGATGCCAGCTCCTTTCATTCAGTCAGTAGCTTCAATCATTTCTGGACGTTTTTCAATGGCAAAAATCAATGAATATTGTAAATGCACAAACAGTAATTTCTCCGCATTGCAAGGTGCAATTCTGAAATTTTTTGCTTTTTCCTGCTCCTCTTAGCATGATAAAGAAGATTCAAAGAGAGTGAGATGCCAGCTCCTTTCATTCAGTCAGTAGCTTCAATCATTTCTGGACGTTTTTCAATGGCAAAAATCAATGAATATTGTAAATGCACAAACAGTAATTTCTCCGCATTGCAAGGTGCAATTCTGAAATTTTTTGCTTTTTCCTGCTCCTCTTAGCATGATAAAGAAGATTCAAAGAGAGTGAGATGCCAGCTCCTTTCCTTCAGTCAGTAGCTTCAATCATTTCTGGCATATGAATAACATGATGTTTTTCAATGGCAAAAATCAATGAATTTTGTAAATGCACAAACAGTAATTTCTCCGCATTGCAAGGCGCAATTCTGAAATTTTTTGCTTTTTCCTGCTCCTCTTAGCATGATAAAGAAGATTCAAAGAGAGTGAGATGCCAGCTCCTTTCATTCAGTCAGTAGCTTCAATCATTTCTGGACATTTTTCAATGGCAAAAATCAATGAATATTGTAAATGCACAAACAGTAATTTCTCCGCATTGCAAGGTGCAATTCTGAAATTTTTAGCTTTTTCCTGCTCCTCTTAGCATGATAAAGAAGATTCAAAGAGAGTGAGATGACAGCTCCTTTCATTCAGTCAGTAGCTTCAATCATTTCTGGACGTTTTTCAATGGCAAAAATCAATGAATATTGTAAATGCACAAACAGTAATTTCTCCGCATTGCAAGGTGCAATTCTGAAATTTTTTGCTTTTTCCTGCTCCTCTTAGCATGATAAAGAAGATTCAAAGAGAGTGAGGTGCCAGCTCCTTTCATTCAGTCAGGAGCTTCAAACATTTCTGGTATATGAATAACATGTTTTTCAATGGCAAAAATCAATGAATATTGTAAATGCACAAACAGTAATTTCTCCGCATTGCAAGGTGCAATTGTGAAATTTTTTGCTTTTTCCTGCTCCTCTTAGCATGATAAAGAAGATTCAAAGAGAGTGAGATGCCAGCTCCTTTCATTCAGTCAGTAGCTTCAATCATTTCTGGACGTTTTTCAATGGCAAAAATCAATGAATATTGTAAATGCACAAACAGTAATTTCTCCGCATTGCAAGGTGCAATTCTGAAATTTTTTGATTTTTCCTGCTCCTCTTAGCATGATAAAGAAGATTCAAAGAGAGTGAGATGCCAGCTCCTTTCATTCAGTCAGTAGCTTCAATCATTTCTGGACGTTTTTCAATGGCAAAAATCAATGAATATTGTAAATGCACAAACAGTAATTTCTCTGCATTGCAATGTGCAATTCTGAAATTTTTTGCTTTTTCCTGCTCCTCTTAGCATGATAAAGAAGATTCAAAGAGAGTGAGATGCCAGCTCCTTTCATTCAGTCAGTAGCTTCAAACATTTCTGGTATATGAATAACATGATGTTTTTCAATGGCAAAAATCAATGAATATTGTAAATGCACAAACAGTAATTTCTCCGCATTGCAAGGTGCAATTCTGAAATTTTTTGCTTTTTTCTGCTCCTCTTAGCATGATAAAGAAGATTCAAAGAGAGTGAGATGCCAGCTCCTTTCGTTCAGTCAGTAGCTTCAATCATTTCTGGACGTTTTTCAATGGCAAAAATCATTGAATATTATAAATGCACAAACAGTAATTTCTCCGCATTGCAAGGTGCAATTCTGAAATTTTTTACTTTTTCCTGCTCCTCTTAGCATGATAAAGAAGATTCAAAGAGAGTGAGATGCCAGCTCCTTTCATTCAGTCAGTAGCTTCAATCATTTCTGGTATATGAATAACATGATGTTTTTCAATGGCAAAAATCAATGAATATTGTAAATGCACAAACAGTAATTTCTCCGCATTGCAAGGTGCAATTCTGAAATTTTTTGCTTTTTCCTGCTCCTCTTAGCATGATAAAGAAGATTCAAAGAGAGTGAGATGCCAGCTCCTTTCATTCAGTCAGTAGCTTCAATCATTTCTGGACGTTTTTCAATGGCAAAAATCAATGAATATTGTAAATGCACAAACAGTAATTTCTCCGCATTGCAAGGTGCAATTCTGAAATTTTTTGCTTTTTCCTGCTCCTCTTAGCATGATAAAGAAGATTCAAAGAGAGTGAGATGCCAGCTCCTTTCATTCAGTCAGTAGCTTTAATCATTTCTGGACGTTTTTCAATGGCAAAAATCATTGAATATTGTAAATGCACAATCAGTAATTTCTCCGCATTGCAAGGTGCAATTCTGAAATTTTTTACTTTTTCCTGCTCCTCTTAGCATGATAAAGAAGATTCAAAGAGAGTGAGATGCCAGCTCCTTTCATTCAGTCAGTAGCTTCAATCATTTCTGGTATATGAATAACATGATGTTTTTCAATCGCAAAAATCAATGAATATTGTAAATGCACAAACAGTAATTTCTCCGCATTGCAAGGTGCAATTCTGAAATTTTTTGCTTTTTCCTGCTCCTCTTAGCATGATAAAGAAGATTCAAAGAGAGTGAGATGCCAGCTCCTTTCATTCAGTCAGTAGCTTCAATCATTTCTGGACGTTTTTCAATGTCAAAAACCAATGAATATTGTAAATGCACAAACAGTAATTTCTCCGCATTGCAAGGTGCAATTCTGAAATTTTTTGCTTTTTCCTGCTCCTCTTAGCATGATAAAGAAGATTCAAAGAGAGTGAGATGCCAGATCCTTTCCTTCAGTCAGTAGCTTCAATCATTTCTGGTATATGAATAACATGATGTTTTTCAATGGCAAAAATCAATGAATTTTGTAAATGCACAAACAGTAATTTCTCCGCATTGCAAGGCGCAATTCTGAAATTTTTTGCTTTTTCCTGCTCCTCTTAGCATGATAAAGAAGATTCGAAGAGAGTGAGATGCCAGCTCCTTTCATTCAGTCAGTAGCTTCAATCATTTCTGGACATTTTTCAATGGCAAAAATCAATGAATATTGTAAATGCACAAACAGTAATTTCTCCGCATTGCAAGGTGCAATTCTGAAATGTTTTGCTTTTTCCTGCTCCTCTTAGCATGATAAAGAAGATTCAAAGAGAGTGAGATGCCAGCTCCTTTCATTCAGTCAGTAGCTTCAATCATTTCTGGACGTTTTTCAATGGCAAAAATCAATGAATATTGTAAATGCACAAACAGTAATTTCTCCGCATTGCAAGGTGCAATTCTGAAATTTTTTGCTTTTTCCTGCTCCTCTTAGCATGATAAAGAAGATTCAAAGAGAGTGAGATGCCAGCTCCTTTCATTCAGTCAGTAGCTTCAATCATTTCTGGACGTTTTTCAATGGCAAAAATCAATGAATATTGTAAATGCACAAACAGTAATTTCTCCGCATTGCAAGGTGCAATTCTGAAATTTTTTGCTTTTTCCTGCTCCTCTTAGCATGATAAAGAAGATTCAAAGAGATTGAGATGCCAGATCCTTTCCTTCAGTCAGTAGCTTCAATCATTTCTGGTATATGAATAACATGATGTTTTTCAATGGCAAAAATCAATGAATTTTGTAAATGCACAAACAGTAATTTCTCCGCATTGCAAGGCGCAATTCTGAAATTTTTTGCTTTTTCCTGCTCCTCTTAGCATGATAAAGAAGATTCAAAGAGAGTGAGATGCCAGCTCCTTTCATTCAGTCAGTAGCTTCAATCATTTCTGGACATTTTTCAATGGCAAAAATCAATGAATATTGTAAATGCACAAACAGTAATTTCTCCGCATTGCAAGGTGCAATTCTGAAATTTTTTGCTTTTTCCTGCTCCTCTTAGCATGATAAAGAAGATTCAAAGAGAGTGAGATGCCAGCTCCTTTCATTCAGTCAGTAGCTTCAATCATTTCTGGACGTTTTTCAATGGCAAAAATCAATGAATATTGTAAATGCACAAACAGTAATTTCTCCGCATTGCAAGGTGCAATTCTGAAATTTTTTGCTTTTTCCTGCTCCTCTTAGCATGATAAAGAAGATTCAAAGAGAGTGAGATGCCAGCTCCTTTCATTCAGTCAGTAGCTTCATTCATTTCTGGACGTTTTTCAATGGCAAAAATCAATGAATATTGTAAATGCACAAACAGTAATTTCTCCGCATTGCAATGTGCAATTCTGAAATTTTTTGCTTTTTCCTGCTCCTCTTAGCATGATAAAGAAGATTCAAAGAGAGTGAGATGCCAGCTCCTTTCATTCAGTCAGTAGCTTCAAACATTTCTGGTACATGAATAACATGATGTTTTTCAATGGCAAAAATCAATGAATATTGTAAATGCACAAACAGTAATTTCTCCGCATTGCAAGGTGCAATTCTGAAATTTTTTGCTTTTTCCTGCTCCTCTTAGCATGATAAAGAAGATTCAAAGAGAGTGAGATGCCAGCTCCTTTCGTTCAGTCAGTAGCTTCAATCATTTCTGGACGTTTTTCAATGGCAAAAATCATTGAATATTATAAATGCACAAACAGTAATTTCTCCGCATTGCAAGGTGCAATTCTGAAATTTTTTACTTTTTCCTGCTCCTCTTAGCATGATAAAGAAGAGTCAAAGAGAGTGAGATGCCAGCTCCTTTCATTCAGTCAGTAGCTTCAATCATTTCTGGTATATGAATAACATGATGTTTTTCAATGGCAAAAATCAATGAATATTGTAAATGCACAAACAGTAATTTCTCCGCATTGCAAGGTGCAATTCTGAAATTTTTTGCTTTTTCCTGCTCCTCTTAGCATGATAAAGAAGATTCAAAGAGAGTGAGATGCCAGCTCCTTTCATTCAGTCAGTAGCTTCAATCATTTCTGGACGTTTTTCAATGGCAAAAATCAATGAATATTGTAAATGCACAAACAGTAATTTCTCCGCATTGCAAGGTGCAATTCTGAAATTTTTTGCTTTTTCCTGCTCCTCTTAGCATGATAAACAAGATTCAAAGAGAGTGAGATGCCAGCTCCTTTCATTCAGTCAGTAGCTTCAATCATTTCTGGACGTTTTTCAATGGCAAAAATCATTGAATATTGTAAATGCACAAACAGTAATTTCTCCGCATTGCAAGGTGCAATTCTGAAATTTTTTACTTTTTCCTGCTCCTCTTAGCATGATAAAGAAGATTCAAAGAGAGTGAGATGCCAGCTCCTTTCATTCAGTCAGTAGCTTCAATCATTTCTGGTATATGAATAACATGATGTTTTTCAATCGCAAAAATCAATGAATATTGTAAATGCACAAACAGTAATTTCTCCGCATTGCAAGGTGCAATTCTGAAATTTTTTGCTTTTTCCTGCTCCTCTTAGCATGATAAAGAAGATTCAAAGAGAGTGAGATGCCAGCTCCTTTCATTCAGTCAGTAGCTTCAATCATTTCTGGACGTTTTTCAATGGCAAAAATCAATGAATATTGTAAATGCACAAACAGTAATTTCTCCGCATTGCAAGGTGCAATTCTGAAATTTTTTGCTTTTTCCTGCTCCTCTAAGCATGATAAAGAAGATTCAAAGAGAGTGAGATGCCAGATCCTTTCCTTCAGTCAGTAGCTTCAATCATTTCTTGTATATGAATAACATGATGTTTTTCAATGGCAAAAATCAATGAATTTTGTAAATGCACAAACAGTAATTTCTCCGCATTGCAAGGCGCAATTCTGAAATTTTTTGCTTTTTCCTGCTCCTCTTAGCATGATAAAGAAGATTCAAAGAGAGTGAGATGCCAGCTCCTTTCATTCAGTCAGTAGCTTCAATCATTTCTGGACATTTTTCAATGGCAAAAATCAATGAATATTGTAAATGCACAAACAGTAATTTCTCCGCATTGCAAGGTGCAATTCTGAAATTTTTTGCTTTTTCCTGCTCCTCTTAGCATGATAAAGAAGATTCAAAGAGAGTGAGATGCCAGCTCCTTTCATTCAGTCAGTAGCTTCAATCATTTCTGGACGTTTTTCAATGGCAAAAATCAATGAATATTGTAAATGCACAAACAGTAATTTCTCCGCATTGCAAGGTGCAATTCTGAAATTTTTTGCTTTTTCCTGCTCCTCTTAGCATGATAAAGAAGATTCAAAGAGAGTGAGATGCCAGCTCCTTTCATTCAGTCAGTACCTTCAATCATTTCTGGACGTTTTTCAATGGCAAAAATCAATGAATATTGTAAATGCACAAACAGTAATTTCTCCGCATTGCAAGGTGCAATTCTGAAATTTTTTGCTTTTTCCTGCTCCTCTTAGCATGATAAAGAAGATTCAAAGAGAGTGAGATGCCAGCTCCTTTCATTCAGTCAGTAGCTTCAATCATTTCTGGACGTTTTTCAATGGCAAAAATCAATGAATATTGTAAATGCACAAACTGTAATTTCTCCGCATTGCAAGGTGCAATTCTGAAATTTTTTGCTTTTTCCTGCTCCTCTTAGCATGATAAAGAAGATTCAAAGAGAGTGAGATGCCAGCTCCTTTCATTCAGTCAGTAGCTTCAATCATTTCTGGTATATGAATAACATGATGTTTTTCAATAGCAAAAATCAATGAATATTGTAAATGCACAAACAGTAATTTCTCCGCATTGCAAGGTGCAATTCTGAAATTTTTTGCTTTTTCCTGCTCCTCTTAGCATGATAAAGAAGATTCAAAGAGAGTGAGATGCCAGCTCCTTTCATTCAGTCAGTAGCTTCAATCATTTCTGGACGTTTTTCAATGGCAAAAATCAATGAATATTGTAAATGCACAAACAATAATTTCTCCGCATTGCAAGGTGCAATTCTGAAATTTTTTACTTTTTCCTGCTCCTCTTAGCATGATAAAGAAGATTCAAAGAGAGTGAGATGCCAGCTCCTTTCATTCAGTCAGTAGCTTCAATCATTTCTGGTATATGAATAACATGATGTTTTTCAATCGCAAAAATCAATGAATATTGTAAATGCACAAACAGTAATTTCTCCGCATTGCAAGGTGCAATTCTGAAATTTTTTGCTTTTTCCTGCTCCTCTTAGCATGATAAAGAAGATTCAAAGAGAGTGAGATGCCAGCTCCTTTCATTCAGTCAGTAGCTTCAATCATTTCTGGACGTTTTTCAATGGCAAAAATCAATGAATATTGTAAATGCACAAACAGTAATTTCTCCGCATTGCAAGGTGCAATTCTGAAATTCTTTGCTTTTTCCTGCTCCTCTAAGCATGATAAAGAAGATTCAAAGAGAGTGAGATGCCAGATACTTTCCTTCAGTCAGTAGCTTCAATCATTTCTGGTATATGAATAACATGATGTTTTTCAATGGCAAAAATCAATGAATTTTGTAAATGCACAAACAGTAATTTCTCCGCATTGCAAGGCGCAATTCTGAAATTTTTTACTTTTTCCTGCTCCTCTTAGCATGATAAAGAAGATTCAAAGAGAGTGAGATGCCAGCTCCTTTCATTCAGTCAGTAGCTTCAATCATTTCTGGTATATGAATAACATGATGTTTTTCAATGGCAAAAATCAATGAATATTGTAAATGCACAAACAGTAATTTCTCCGCATTGCAAGGTGCAATTCTGAAATTTTTTGCTTTTTCCTGCTCCTCTTAGCATGATAAAGAAGATTCAAAGAGAGTGAGATGCCAGCTCCTTTCATTCAGTCAGTAGCTTCAATCATTTCTGGACGTTTTTCAATGGCAAAAATCAATGAATATTGTAAATGCACAAACAGTAATTTCTCCGCATTGCAAGGTGCAATTCTGAAATTTTTTGCTTTTTCCTGCTCCTCTTAGCATGATAAAGAAGATTCAAAGAGAGTGAGATGCCAGCTCCTTTCATTCAGTCAGTAGCTTCAATCATTTCTGGACGTTTTTCAATGGCAAAAATCAATGAATATTGTAAATGCACAAACAGTAATTTCTCCGCATTGCAAGGTGCAATTCTGAAATTTTTTGCTTTTTCCTGCTCCTCTTAGCATGATAAAGAAGATTCAAAGAGAGTGAGATGCCAGCTCCTTTCATTCAGTCAGTAGCTTCAATCATTTCTGGACGTTTTTCAATGGCAAAAATCAATGAATATTGTAAATGCACAAACAGTAATTTCTCCGCATTGCAAGGTGCAATTCTGAAATTTTTTGCTTTTTCCTGCTCCTCTTAGCATGATAAAGAAGATTCAAAGAGAGTGAGATGCCAGCTCCTTTCATTCAGTCAGTAGCTTCATTCATTTCTGGACGTTTTTCAATGGCAAAAATCAATGAATATTGTAAATGCACAAACAGTAATTTCTCCGCATTGCAATGTGCAATTCTGAAATTTTTTGCTTTTTCCTGCTCCTCTTAGCATGATAAAGAAGATTCAAAGAGAGTGAGATGCCAGCTCCTTTCATTCAGTCAGTAGCTTCAAACATTTCTGGTACATGAATAACATGATGTTTTTCAATGGCAAAAATCAATGAATATTGTAAATGCACAAACAGTAATTTCTCCGCATTGCAAGGTGCAATTCTGAAATTTTTTGCTTTTTCCTGCTCCTCTTAGCATGATAAAGAAGATTCAAAGAGAGTGAGATGCCAGCTCCTTTCGTTCAGTCAGTAGCTTCAATCATTTCTGGACGTTTTTCAATGGCAAAAATCATTGAATATTATAAATGCACAAACAGTAATTTCTCCGCATTGCAAGGTGCAATTCTGAAATTTTTTACTTTTTCCTGCTCCTCTTAGCATGATAAAGAAGATTCAAAGAGAGTGAGATGCCAGCTCCTTTCATTCAGTCAGTAGCTTCAATCATTTCTGGTATATGAATAACATGATGTTTTTCAATGGCAAAAATCAATGAATATTGTAAATGCACAAACAGTAATTTCTCCGCATTGCAAGGTGCAATTCTGAAATTTTTTGCTTTTTCCTGCTCCTCTTAGCATGATAAAGAAGATTCAAAGAGAGTGAGATGCCAGCTCCTTTCATTCAGTCAGTAGCTTCAATCATTTCTGGACGTTTTTCAATGGCAAAAATCAATGAATATTGTAAATGCACAAACAGTAATTTCTCCGCATTGCAAGGTGCAATTCTGAAATTTTTTGCTTTTTCCTGCTCCTCTTAGCATGATAAACAAGATTCAAAGAGAGTGAGATGCCAGCTCCTTTCATTCAGTCAGTAGCTTCAATCATTTCTGGACGTTTTTCAATGGCAAAAATCATTGAATATTGTAAATGCACAAACAGTAATTTCTCCGCATTGCAAGGTGCAATTCTGAAATTTTTTACTTTTTCCTGCTCCTCTTAGCATGATAAAGAAGATTCAAAGAGAGTGAGATGCCAGCTCCTTTCATTCAGTCAGTAGCTTCAATCATTTCTGGTATATGAATAACATGATGTTTTTCAATCGCAAAAATCAATGAATATTGTAAATGCACAAACAGTAATTTCTCCGCATTGCAAGGTGCAATTCTGAAATTTTTTGCTTTTTCCTGCTCCTCTTAGCATGATAAAGAAGATTCAAAGAGAGTGAGATGCCAGCTCCTTTCATTCAGTCAGTAGCTTCAATCATTTCTGGACGTTTTTCAATGGCAAAAATCAATGAATATTGTAAATGCACAAACAGTAATTTCTCCACATTGCAAGGTGCAATTCTGAAATTTTTTGCTTTTTCCTGCTCCTCTAAGCATGATAAAGAAGATTCAAAGAGAGTGAGATGCCAGATCCTTTCCTTCAGTCAGTAGCTTCAATCATTTCTGGTATATGAATAACATGATGTTTTTCAATGGCAAAAATAAATGAATTTTGTAAATGCACAAACAGTAATTTCTCCGCATTGCAAGGCGCAATTCTGAAATTTTTTGCTTTTTCCTGCTCCTCTTAGCATGATAAAGAAGATTCAAAGAGAGTGAGATGCCAGCTCCTTTCATTCAGTCAGTAGCTTCAATCATTTCTGGACATTTTTCAATGGCAAAAATCAATGAATATTGTAAATGCACAAACAGTAATTTCTCCGCATTGCAAGGTGCAATTCTGAAATTTTTTGCTTTTTCCTGCTCCTCTTAGCATGATAAAGAAGATTCAAAGAGAGTGAGATGCCAGCTCCTTTCATTCAGTCAGTAGCTTCAATCATTTCTGGACGTTTTTCAATGGCAAAAATCAATGAATATTGTAAATGCACAAACAGTAATTTCTCCGCATTGCAAGGTGCAATTCTGAAATTTTTTGCTTTTTCCTGCTCCTCTTAGCATGATAAAGAAGATTCAAAGAGAGTGAGATGCCAGCTCCTTTCATTCAGTCAGTACCTTCAATCATTTCTGGACGTTTTTCAATGGCAAAAATCAATGAATATTGTAAATGCACAAACAGTAATTTCTCCGCATTGCAAGGTGCAATTCTGAAATTTTTTGCTTTTTCCTGCTCCTCTTAGCATGATAAAGAAGATTCATAGAGAGTGAGATGCCAGCTCCTTTCATTCAGTCAGTAGCTTCAATCATTTCTGGACGTTTTTCAATGGCAAAAATCAATGAATATTGTAAATGCACAAACTGTAATTTCTCCGCATTGCAAGGTGCAATTCTGAAATTTTTTGCTTTTTCCTGCTCCTCTTAGCATGATAAAGAAGATTCAAAGAGAGTGAGATGCCAGCTCCTTTCATTCAGTCAGTAGCTTCAATCATTTCTGGTATATGAATAACATGATGTTTTTCAATAGCAAAAATCAATGAATATTGTAAATGCACAAACAGTAATTTCTCCGCATTGCAAGGTGCAATTCTGAAATTTTTTGCTTTTTCCTGCTCCTCTTAGCATGATAAAGAAGATTCAAAGAGAGTGAGATGCCAGCTCCTTTCATTCAGTCAGTAGCTTCAATCATTTCTGGACGTTTTTCAATGGCAAAAATCAATGAATATTGTAAATGCACAAACAATAATTTCTCCGCATTGCAAGGTGCAATTCTGAAATTTTTTACTTTTTCCTGCTCCTCTTAGCATGATAAAGAAGATTCAAAGAGAGTGAGATGCCAGCTCCTTTCATTCAGTCAGTAGCTTCAATCATTTCTGGTATATGAATAACATGATGTTTTTCAATCGCAAAAATCAATGAATATTGTAAATGCACAAACAGTAATTTCTCCGCATTGCAAGGTGCAATTCTGAAATTTTTTGCTTTTTCCTGCTCCTCTTAGCATGATAAAGAAGATTCAAAGAGAGTGAGATGCCAGCTCCTTTCATTCAGTCAGTAGCTTCAATCATTTCTGGACGTTTTTCAATGGCAAAAATCAATGAATATTGTAAATGCACAAACAGTAATTTCTCCGCATTGCAAGGTGCAATTCTGAAATTCTTTGCTTTTTCCTGCTCCTCTAAGCATGATAAAGAAGATTCAAAGAGAGTGAGATGCCAGATACTTTCCTTCAGTCAGTAGCTTCAATCATTTCTGGTATATGAATAACATGATGTTTTTCAATGGCAAAAATCAATGAATTTTGTAAATGCACAAACAGTAATTTCTCCGCATTGCAAGGTGCAATTCTGAAATTTTTTACTTTTTCCTGCTCCTCTTAGCATGATAAAGAAGATTCAAAGAGAGTGAGATGCCAGCTCCTTTCATTCAGTCAGTAGCTTCAATCATTTCTGGTATATGAATAACATGATGTTTTTCAATGGCAAAAATCAATGAATATTGTAAATGCACAAACAGTAATTTCTCCGCATTGCAAGGTGCAATTCTGAAATTTTTTGCTTTTTCCTGCTCCTCTTAGCATGATAAAGAAGATTCAAAGAGAGTGAGATGCCAGCTCCTTTCATTCAGTCAGTAGCTTCAATCATTTCTGGACGTTTTTCAATGGCAAAAATCAATGAATATTGTAAATGCACAAACAGTAATTTCTCCGCATTGCAAGGTGCAATTCTGAAATTTTTTGCTTTTTCCTGCTCCTCTTAGCATGATAAAGAAGATTCAAAGAGAGTGAGATGCCAGCTCCTTTCATTCAGTCAGTAGCTTCAATCATTTCTGGACGTTTTTCAATGGCAAAAATCAATGAATATTGTAAATGCACAAACAGTAATTTCTCCGCATTGCAAGGTGCAATTCTGAAATTTTTTGCTTTTTCCTGCTCCTCTTAGCATGATAAAGAAGATTCAAAGAGAGTGAGATGCCAGCTCCTTTCATTCAGTCAGTACCTTCAATCATTTCTGGACGTTTTTCAATGGCAAAAATCAATGAATATTGTAAATGCACAAACAGTAATTTCTCCGCATTGCAAGGTGCAATTCTGAAATTTTTTGCTTTTTCCTGCTCCTCTTAGCATGATAAAGAAGATTCAAAGAGAGTGAGATGCCAGCTCCTTTCATTCAGTCAGTAGCTTCAATCATTTCTGGACGTTTTTCAATGGCAAAAATCAATGAATATTGTAAATGCACAAACTGTAATTTCTCCGCATTGCAAGGTGCAATTCTGAAATTTTTTGCTTTTTCCTGCTCCTCTTAGCATGATAAAGAAGATTCAAAGAGAGTGAGATGCCAGCTCCTTTCATTCAGTCAGTAGCTTCAATCATTTCTGGTATATGAATAACATGATGTTTTTCAATAGCAAAAATCAATGAATATTGTAAATGCACAAACAGTAATTTCTCCGCATTGCAAGGTGCAATTCTGAAATTTTTTGCTTTTTCCTGCTCCTCTTAGCATGATAAAGAAGATTCAAAGAGAGTGAGATGCCAGCTCCTTTCATTCAGTCAGTAGCTTCAATCATTTCTGGACGTTTTTCAATGGCAAAAATCAATGAATATTGTAAATGCACAAACAGTAATTTCTC
This sequence comes from Phyllobates terribilis, assembly GCF_046119375.1. Taxonomy (NCBI): domain Eukaryota; kingdom Metazoa; phylum Chordata; class Amphibia; order Anura; family Dendrobatidae; genus Phyllobates; species Phyllobates terribilis. The sequence goes on along the minus strand of NW_027365124.1, from coordinate 84,425 downwards.
CGCATTGCAAGGTGCAATTCTGAAATTTTTTACTTTTTCCTGCTCCTCTTAGCATGATAAAGAAGATTCAAAGAGAGTGAGATGCCAGCTCCTTTCATTCAGTCAGTAGCTTCAATCATTTCTGGTATATGAATAACATGATGTTTTTCAATCGCAAAAATCAATGAATATTGTAAATGCACAAACAGTAATTTCTCCGCATTGCAAGGTGCAATTCTGAAATTTTTTGCTTTTTCCTGCTCCTCTTAGCATGATAAAGAAGATTCAAAGAGAGTGAGATGCCAGCTCTTTTCATTCAGTCAGTAGCTTCAATCATTTCTGGACGTTTTTCAATGGCAAAAATCAATGAATATTGTAAATGCACAAACAGTAATTTCTCCGCATTGCAAGGTGCAATTCTGAAATTCTTTGCTTTTTCCTGCTCCTCTAAGCATGATAAAGAAGATTCAAAGAGAGTGAGATGCCAGATCCTTTCCTTCAGTCAGTAGCTTCAATCATTTCTGGTATATGAATAACATGATGTTTTTCAATGGCAAAAATCAATGAATTTTGTAAATGCACAAACAGTAATTTCTCCGCATTGCAAGGCGCAATTCTGAAATTTTTTACTTTTTCCTGCTCCTCTTAGCATGATAAAGAAGATTCAAAGAGAGTGAGATGCCAGCTCCTTTCATTCAGTCAGTAGCTTCAATCATTTCTGGTATATGAATAACATGATGTTTTTCAATGGCAAAAATCAATGAATATTGTAAATGCACAAACAGTAATTTCTCCGCATTGCAAGGTGCAATTCTGAAATTTTTTGCTTTTTCCTGCTCCTCTTAGCATGATAAAGAAGATTCAAAGAGAGTGAGATGCCAGCTCCTTTCATTCAGTCAGTAGCTTCAATCATTTCTGGACGTTTTTCAATGGCAAAAATCAATGAATATTGTAAATGCACAAACAGTAATTTCTCCGCAATGCAAGGTGCAATTCTGAAATTTTTTGCTTTTTCCTGCTCCTCTTAGCATGATAAAGAAGATTCAAAGAGAGTGAGATGCCAGCTCCTTTCATTCAGTCAGTAGCTTTAATCATTTCTGGACGTTTTTCAATGGCAAAAATCATTGAATATTGTAAATGCACAATCAGTAATTTCTCCGCATTGCAAGGTGCAATTCTGAAATTTTTTACTTTTTCCTGCTCCTCTTAGCATGATAAAGAAGATTCAAAGAGTGTGAGATGCCAGCTCCTTTCATTCAGTCAGTAGCTTCAATCATTTCTGGTATATGAATAACATGATGTTTTTCAATCGCAAAAATCAATGAATATTGTAAATGCACAAACAGTAATTTCTCCGCATTGCAAGGTGCAATTCTGAAATTTTTTGCTTTTTCCTGCTCCTCTTAGCATGATAAAGAAGATTCAAAGAGAGTGAGATGCCAGCTCCTTTCATTCAGTCAGTAGCTTCAATCATTTCTGGACGTTTTTCAATGGCAAAAACCAATGAATATTGTAAATGCACAAACAGTAATTTCTCCGCATTGCAAGGTGCAATTCTGAAACTTTTTGCTTTTTCCTGCTCCTCTTAGCATGATAAAGAAGATTCAAAGAGAGTGAGATGCCAGATCCTTTCCTTCAGTCAGTAGCTTCAATCATTTCTGGTATATGAATAACATGATGTTTTTCAATGGCAAAAATCAATGAATTTTGTAAATGCACAAACAGTAATTTCTCCGCATTGCAAGGTGCAATTCTGAAATTTTTTCTTTTTCCTGCTCCTCTTAGCATGATAAAGAAGATTCAAAGAGAGTGAGATGCCAGCTCCTTTCATTCAGTCAGTAGCTTCAATCATTTCTGGACATTTTTCAATGGCAAAAATCAATGAATATTGTAAATGCACAAACAGTCATTTCTCCGCATTGCAAGGTGCAATTCTGAAATTTTTTGCTTTTTCCTGCTCCTCTTAGCATGATAAAGAAGATTCAAAGAGAGTGAGATGCCAGCTCCTTTCATTCAGTCAGTAGCTTCAATCATTTCTGGACGTTTTTCAATGGCAAAAATCAATGAATATTGTAAATGCACAAACAGTAATTTCTCCGCATTGCAAGGTGCAATTCTGAAATTTTTTGCTTTTTCCTGCTCCTCTTAGCATGATAAAGAAGATTCAAAGAGAGTGAGATGCCAGCTCCTTTCATTCAGTCAGTAGCTTCAATCATTTCTGGACGTTTTTCAATGGCAAAAATCAATGAATATTGTAAATGCACAAACAGTAATTTCTCCGCATTGCAAGGTGCAATTCTGAAATTTTTTGCTTTTTCCTGCTCCTCTTAGCATGATAAAGAAGATTCAAAGAGAGTGAGATGCCAGCTCCTTTCATTCAGTCAGTAGCTTCAATCATTTCTGGACGTTTTTCAATGGCAAAAATCAATGAATATTGTAAATGCACAAACAGTAATTTCTCCGCATTGCAAGGTGCAATTCTGAAATTCTTTGCTTTTTCCTGCTCCTCTAAGCATGATAAAGAAGATTCAAAGAGAGTGAGATGCCAGATACTTTCCTTCAGTCAGTAGCTTCAATCATTTCTGGTATATGAATAACATGATGTTTTTCAATGGCAAAAATCAATGAATTTTGTAAATGCACAAACAGTAATTTCTCCGCATTGCAAGGCGCAATTCTGAAATTTTTTACTTTTTCCTGCTCCTCTTAGCATGATAAAGAAGATTCAAAGAGAGTGAGATGCCAGCTCCTTTCATTCAGTCAGTAGCTTCAATCATTTCTGGTATATGAATAACATGATGTTTTTCAATGGCAAAAATCAATGAATATTGTAAATGCACAAACAGTAATTTCTCCGCATTGCAAGGTGCAATTCTGAAATTTTTTGCTTTTTCCTGCTCCTCTTAGCATGATAAAGAAGATTCAAAGAGAGTGAGATGCCAGCTCCTTTCATTCAGTCAGTAGCTTCAATCATTTCTGGACGTTTTTCAATGGCAAAAATCAATGAATATTGTAAATGCACAAACAGTAATTTCTCCGCATTGCAAGGTGCAATTCTGAAATTTTTTGCTTTTTCCTGCTCCTCTTAGCATGATAAAGAAGATTCAAAGAGAGTGAGATGCCAGCTCCTTTCATTCAGTCAGTAGCTTCAATCATTTCTGGACGTTTTTCAATGGCAAAAATCAATGAATATTGTAAATGCACAAACAGTAATTTCTCCGCATTGCAAGGTGCAATTCTGAAATTTTTTGCTTTTTCCTGCTCCTCTTAGCATGATAAAGAAGATTCAAAGAGAGTGAGATGCCAGCTCCTTTCATTCAGTCAGTACCTTCAATCATTTCTGGACGTTTTTCAATGGCAAAAATCAATGAATATTGTAAATGCACAAACAGTAATTTCTCCGCATTGCAAGGTGCAATTCTGAAATTTTTTGCTTTTTCCTGCTCCTCTTAGCATGATAAAGAAGATTCAAAGAGAGTGAGATGCCAGCTCCTTTCATTCAGTCAGTAGCTTCAATCATTTCTGGACGTTTTTCAATGGCAAAAATCAATGAATATTGTAAATGCACAAACTGTAATTTCTCCGCATTGCAAGGTGCAATTCTGAAATTTTTTGCTTTTTCCTGCTCCTCTTAGCATGATAAAGAAGATTCAAAGAGAGTGAGATGCCAGCTCCTTTCATTCAGTCAGTAGCTTCAATCATTTCTGGTATATGAATAACATGATGTTTTTCAATAGCAAAAATCAATGAATATTGTAAATGCACAAACAGTAATTTCTCCGCATTGCAAGGTGCAATTCTGAAATTTTTTGCTTTTTCCTGCTCCTCTTAGCATGATAAAGAAGATTCAAAGAGAGTGAGATGCCAGCTCCTTTCATTCAGTCAGTAGCTTCAATCATTTCTGGACGTTTTTCAATGGCAAAAATCAATGAATATTGTAAATGCACAAACAGTAATTTCTCCGCATTGCAAGGTGCAATTCTGAAATTTTTTACTTTTTCCTGCTCCTCTTAGCATGATAAAGAAGATTCAAAGAGAGTGAGATGCCAGCTCCTTTCATTCAGTCAGTAGCTTCAATCATTTCTGGTATATGAATAACATGATGTTTTTCAATCGCAAAAATCAATGAATATTGTAAATGCACAAACAGTAATTTCTCCGCATTGCAAGGTGCAATTCTGAAATTTTTTGCTTTTTCCTGCTCCTCTTAGCATGATAAAGAAGATTCAAAGAGAGTGAGATGCCAGCTCCTTTCATTCAGTCAGTACCTTCAATCATTTCTGGACGTTTTTCAATGGCAAAAATCAATGAATATTGTAAATGCACAAACAGTAATTTCTCCGCATTGCAAGGTGCAATTCTGAAATTTTTTGCTTTTTCCTGCTCCTCTTAGCATGATAAAGAAGATTCAAAGAGAGTGAGATGCCAGCTCCTTTCATTCAGTCAGTAGCTTCAATCATTTCTGGACGTTTTTCAATGGCAAAAATCAATGAATATTGTAAATGCACAAACTGTAATTTCTCCGCATTGCAAGGTGCAATTCTGAAATTTTTTGCTTTTTCCTGCTCCTCTTAGCATGATAAAGAAGATTCAAAGAGAGTGAGATGCCAGCTCCTTTCATTCAGTCAGTAGCTTCAATCATTTCTGGTATATGAATAACATGATGTTTTTCAATAGCAAAAATCAATGAATATTGTAAATGCACAAACAGTAATTTCTCCGCATTGCAAGGTGCAATTCTGAAATTTTTTGCTTTTTCCTGCTCCTCTTAGCATGATAAAGAAGATTCAAAGAGAGTGAGATGCCAGCTCCTTTCATTCAGTCAGTAGCTTCAATCATTTCTGGACGTTTTTCAATGGCAAAAATCAATGAATATTGTAAATGCACAAACAGTAATTTCTCCGCATTGCAAGGTGCAATTCTGAAATTTTTTACTTTTTCCTGCTCCTCTTAGCATGATAAAGAAGATTCAAAGAGAGTGAGATGCCAGCTCCTTTCATTCAGTCAGTAGCTTCAATCATTTCTGGTATATGAATAACATGATGTTTTTCAATCGCAAAAATCAATGAATATTGTAAATGCACAAACAGTAATTTCTCCGCATTGCAAGGTGCAATTCTGAAATTTTTTGCTTTTTCCTGCTCCTCTTAGCATGATAAAGAAGATTCAAAGAGAGTAAGATGCCAGCTCTTTTCATTCAGTCAGTAGCTTCAATCATTTCTGGACGTTTTTCAATGGCAAAAATCAATGAATATTGTAAATGCACAAACAGTAATTTCTCCGCATTGCAAGGTGCAATTCTGAAATTCTTTGCTTTTTCCTGCTCCTCTAAGCATGATAAAGAAGATTCAAAGAGAGTGAGATGCCAGATCCTTTCCTTCAGTCAGTAGCTTCAATCATTTCTGGTATATGAATAACATGATGTTTTTCAATGGCAAAAATCAATGAATTTTGTAAATGCACAAACAGTAATTTCTCCGCATTGCAAGGCGCAATTCTGAAATTTTTTACTTTTTCCTGCTCCTCTTAGCATGATAAAGAAGATTCAAAGAGAGTGAGATGCCAGCTCCTTTCATTCAGTCAGTAGCTTCAATCATTTCTGGTATATGAATAACATGATGTTTTTCAATGGCAAAAATCAATGAATATTGTAAATGCACAAACAGTAATTTCTCCGCATTGCAAAGTGCAATTCTGAAATTTTTTGCTTTTTCCTGCTCCTCTTAGCATGATAAAGAAGATTCAAAGAGAGTGAGATGCCAGCTCCTTTCATTCAGTCAGTAGCTTCAATCATTTCTGGACGTTTTTCAATAGCAAAAATCAATGAATATTGTAAATGCACAAACAGTAATTTCTCCGCAATGCAAGGTGCAATTCTGAAATTTTTTGCTTTTTCCTTCTCCTCTTAGCATGATAAAGAAGATTCAAAGAGAGTGAGATGCCAGCTCCTTTCATTCAGTCAGTAGCTTTAATCATTTCTGGACGTTTTTCAATGGCAAAAATCATTGAATATTGTAAATGCACAATCAGTAATTTCTCCGCATTGCAAGGTGCAATTCTGAAATTTTTTACTTTTTCCTGCTCCTCTTAGCATGATAAAGAAGATTCAAAGAGTGTGAGATGCCAGCTCCTTTCATTCAGTCAGTAGCTTCAATCATTTCTGGTATATGAATAACATGATGTTTTTCAATCGCAAAAATCAATGAATATTGTAAATGCACAAACAGTAATTTCTCCGCATTGCAAGGTGCAATTCTGAAATTTTTTGCTTTTTCCTGCTCCTCTTAGCATGATAAAGAAGATTCAAAGAGAGTGAGATGCCAGCTCCTTTCATTCAGTCAGTAGCTTCAATCATTTCTGGACGTTTTTCAATGGCAAAAACCAATGAATATTGTAAATGCACAAACAGTAATTTCTCCGCATTGCAAGGTGCAATTCTGAAACTTTTTGCTTTTTCCTGCTCCTCTTAGCATGATAAAGAAGATTCAAAGAGAGTGAGATGCCAGATCCTTTCCTTCAGTCAGTAGCTTCAATCATTTCTGGTATATGAATAACATGATGTTTTTCAATGGCAAAAATCAATGAATTTTGTAAATGCACAAACAGTAATTTCTCTGCATTGCAAGGCGCAATTCTGAAATTTTTTGCTTTTTCCTGCTCCTCTTAGCATGATAAAGAAGATTCAAAGAGAGTGAGATGCCAGCTCCTTTCATTCAGTCAGTAGCTTCAATCATTTCTGGACATTTTTCAATGGCAAAAATCAATGAATATTGTAAATGCACAAACAGTCATTTCTCCGCATTGCAAGGTGCAATTCTGAAATTTTTTGCTTTTTCCTGCTCCTCTTAGCATGATAAAGAAGATTCAAAGAGAGTGAGATGCCAGCTCCTTTCATTCAGTCAGTAGCTTCAATCATTTCTGGACGTTTTTCAATGGCAAAAATCAATGAATATTGTAAATGCACAAACAGTAATTTCTCCGCATTGCAAGGTGCAATTCTGAAATTTTTTGCTTTTTCCTGCTCCTCTTAGCATGATAAAGAAGATTCAAAGAGAGTGAGATGCCAGCTCCTTTCATTCAGTCAGTAGCTTCAATCATTTCTGGACGTTTTTCAATGGCAAAAATCAATGAATATTGTAAATGCACAAACAGTAATTTCTCCGCATTGCAAGGTGCAATTCTGAAATTTTTTGCTTTTTCCTGCTCCTCTTAGCATGATAAAGAAGATTCAAAGAGAGTGAGATGCCAGATCCTTTCCTTCAGTCAGTAGCTTCAATCATTTCTGGTATATGAATAACATGATGTTTTTCAATGGCAAAAATCAATGAATTTTGTAAATGCACAAACAGTAATTTCTCCGCATTGCAAGGCGCAATTCTGAAATTTTTTGCTTTTTCCTGCTCCTCTTAGCATGATAAAGAAGATTCAAAGAGAGTGAGATGCCAGCTCCTTTCATTCAGTCAGTAGCTTCAATCATTTCTGGACATTTTTCAATGGCAAAAATCAATGAATATTGTAAATGCACAAACAGTAATTTCTCCGCATTGCAAGGTGCAATTCTGAAATTTTTTGCTTTTTCCTGCTCCTCTTAGCATGATAAAGAAGATTCAAAGAGAGTGAGATGCCAGCTCCTTTCATTCAGTCAGTAGCTTCAATCATTTCTGGACGTTTTTCAATGGCAAAAATCAATGAATATTGTAAATGCACAAACAGTAATTTCTCCGCATTGCAAGGTGCAATTCTGAAATTTTTTGCTTTTTCCTGCTCCTCTTAGCATGATAAAGAAGATTCAAAGAGAGTGAGATGCCAGCTCCTTTCATTCAGTCAGTAGCTTCAATCATTTCTGGACGTTTTTCAATGGCAAAAATCAATGAATATTGTAAATGCACAAACAGTAATTTCTCCGCATTGCAATGTGCAATTCTGAAATTTTTTGCTTTTTCCTGCTCCTCTTAGCATGATAAAGAAGATTCAAAGAGAGTGAGATGCCAGCTCCTTTCATTCAGTCAGTAGCTTCAAACATTTCTGGTACATGAATAACATGATGTTTTTCAATGGCAAAAATCAATGAATATTGTAAATGCACAAACAGTAATTTCTCCGCATTGCAAGGTGCAATTCTGAAATTTTTTGCTTTTTCCTGCTCCTCTTAGCATGATAAAGAAGATTCAAAGAGAGTGAGATGCCAGCTCCTTTCGTTCAGTCAGTAGCTTCAATCATTTCTGGACGTTTTTCAATGGCAAAAATCATTGAATATTATAAATGCACAAACAGTAATTTCTCCGCATTGCAAGGTGCAATTCTGAAATTTTTTACTTTTTCCTGCTCCTCTTAGCATGATAAAGAAGATTCAAAGAGAGTGAGATGCCAGCTCCTTTCATTCAGTCAGTAGCTTCAATCATTTCTGGTATATGAATAACATGATGTTTTTCAATGGCAAAAATCAATGAATATTGTAAATGCACAAACAGTAATTTCTCCGCATTGCAAGGTGCAATTCTGAAATTTTTTGCTTTTTCCTGCTCCTCTTAGCATGATAAAGAAGATTCAAAGAGAGTGAGATGCCAGCTCCTTTCATTCAGTCAGTAGCTTCAATCATTTCTGGACGTTTTTCAATGGCAAAAATCAATGAATATTGTAAATGCACAAACAGTAATTTCTCCGCATTGCAAGGTGCAATTCTGAAATTTTTTGCTTTTTCCTGCTCCTCTTAGCATGATAAACAAGATTCAAAGAGAGTGAGATGCCAGCTCCTTTCATTCAGTCAGTAGCTTCAATCATTTCTGGACGTTTTTCAATGGCAAAAATCATTGAATATTGTAAATGCACAAACAGTAATTTCTCCGCATTGCAAGGTGCAATTCTGAAATTTTTTACTTTTTCCTGCTCCTCTTAGCATGATAAAGAAGATTCAAAGAGAGTGAGATGCCAGCTCCTTTCATTCAGTCAGTAGCTTCAATCATTTCTGGTATATGAATAACATGATGTTTTTCAATCGCAAAAATCAATGAATATTGTAAATGCACAAACAGTAATTTCTCCGCATTGCAAGGTGCAATTCTGAAATTTTTTGCTTTTTCCTGCTCCTCTTAGCATGATAAAGAAGATTCAAAGAGAGTGAGATGCCAGCTCCTTTCATTCAGTCAGTAGCTTCAATCATTTCTGGACGTTTTTCAATGGCAAAAATCAATGAATGTTGTAAATGCACAAACAGTAATTTCTCCGCATTGCAAGGTGCAATTCTGAAATTTTTTGCTTTTTCCTGCTCCTCTAAGCATGATAAAGAAGATTCAAAGAGAGTGAGTTGCCAGATCCTTTCCTTCAGTCAGTAGCTTCAATCATTTCTGGTATATGAATAACATGATGTTTTTCAATGGCAAAAATCAATGAATTTTGTAAATGCACAAACAGTAATTTCTCCGCATTGCAAGGCGCAATTCTGAAATTTTTTGCTTTTTCCTGCTCCTCTTAGCATGATAAAGAAGATTCAAAGAGAGTGAGATGCCAGCTCCTTTCATTCAGTCAGTAGCTTCAATCATTTCTGGACATTTTTCAATGGCAAAAATCAATGAATATTGTAAATGCACAAACAGTAATTTCTCCGCATTGCAAGGTGCAATTCTGAAATTTTTTGCTTTTTCCTGCTCCTCTTAGCATGATAAAGAAGATTCAAAGAGAGTGAGATGCCAGCTCCTTTCATTCAGTCAGTAGCTTCAATCATTTCTGGACGTTTTTCAATGGCAAAAATCAATGAATATTGTAAATGCACAAACAGTAATTTCTCCGCATTGCAAGGTGCAATTCTGAAATTTTTTGCTTTTTCCTGCTCCTCTTTGCATGATAAAGAAGATTCAAAGAGAGTGAGATGCCAGCTCCTTTCATTCAGTCAGTACCTTCAATTATTTCTGGACCTTTTTCAATGGCAAAAATCAATGAATATTGTAAATGCACAAACAGTAATTTCTCCGCATTGCAAGGTGCAATTCTGAAATTTTTTGCTTTTTCCTGCTCCTCTTAGCATGATAAAGAAGATTCAAAGAGAGTGAGATGCCAGCTCCTTTCATTCAGTCAGTAGCTTCAATCATTTCTGGACGTTTTTCAATGGCAAAAATCAATGAATATTGTAAATGCACAAACTGTAATTTCTCCGCATTGCAAGGTGCAATTCTGAAATTTTTTGCTTTTTCCTGCTCCTCTTAGCATGATAAAGAAGATTCAAAGAGAGTGAGATGCCAGCTCCTTTCATTCAGTCAGTAGCTTCAATCATTTCTGGTATATGAATAACATGATGTTTTTCAATAGCAAAAATCAATGAATATTGTAAATGCACAAACAGTAATTTCTCCGCATTGCAAGGTGCAATTCTGAAATTTTTTGCTTTTTCCTGCTCCTCTTAGCATGATAAAGAAGATTCAAAGAGAGTGAGATGCCAGCTCCTTTCATTCAGTCAGTAGCTTCAATCATTTCTGGACGTTTTTCAATGGCAAAAATCAATGAATATTGTAAATGCACAAACAGTAATTTCTCCGCATTGCAAGGTGCAATTCTGAAATTTTTTACTTTTTCCTGCTCCTCTTAGCATGATAAAGAAGATTCAAAGAGAGTGAGATGCCAGCTCCTTTCATTCAGTCAGTAGCTTCAATCATTTCTGGTATATGAATAACATGATGTTTTTCAATCGCAAAAATCAATGAATATTGTAAATGCACAAACAGTAATTTCTCCGCATTGCAAGGTGCAATTCTGAAATTTTTTGCTTTTTCCTGCTCCTCTTAGCATGATAAAGAAGATTCAAAGAGAGTGAGATGCCAGCTCCTTTCATTCAGTCAGTAGCTTCAATCATTTCTGGACGTTTTTCAATGGCAAAAATCAATGAATATTGTAAATGCACAAACAGTAATTTCTCCGCATTGCAAGGTGCAATTCTGAAATTTTTTGCTTTTTCCTGCTCCTCTAAGCATGATAAAGAAGATTCAAAGAGAGTGAGATGCCATATCCTTTCCTTCAGTCAGTAGCTTCAATCATTTCTGGTATATGAATAACATGATGTTTTTCAATGGCAAAAATCAATGAATTTTGTAAATGCACAAACAGTAATTTCTCCGCATTGCAAGGCGCAATTCTGAAATTTTTTGCTTTTTCCTGCTCCTCTTAGCATGATAAAGAAGATTCAAAGAGAGTGAGATGCCAGCTCCTTTCATTCAGTCAGTAGCTTCAATCATTTCTGGACATTTTTCAATGGCAAAAATCAATGAATATTGTAAATGCACAAACAGTAATTTCTCCGCATTGCAAGGTGCAATTCTGAAATTTTTTGCTTTTTCCTGCTCCTCTTAGCATGATAAAGAAGATTCAAAGAGAGTGAGATGCCAGCTCCTTTCATTCAGTCAGTAGCTTCAATCATTTCTGGACGTTTTTCAATGGCAAAAATCAATGAATATTGTAAATGCACAAACAGTAATTTCTCCGCATTGCAAGGTGCAATTCTGAAATTTTTTGCTTTTTCCTGCTCCTCTTAGCATGATAAAGAAGATTCAAAGAGAGCGAGATGCCAGCTCCTTTCATTCAGTCAGTACCTTCAATCATTTCTGGACGTTTTTCAATGGCAAAAATCAATGAATATTGTAAATGCACAAACAGTAATTTCTCCGCATTGCAAGGTGCAATTCTGAAATTTTTTACTTTTTCCTGCTCCTCTTAGCATGATAAAGAAGATTCAAAGAGAGTGAGATGCCAGCTCCTTTCATTCAGTCAGTAGCTTCAATCATTTCTGGTATATGAATAACATGATGTTTTTCAATCGCAAAAATCAATGAATATTGTAAATGCACAAACAGTAATTTCTCCGCATTGCAAGGTGCAATTCTGAAATTTTTTGCTTTTTCCTGCTCCTCTTAGCATGATAAAGAAGATTCAAAGAGAGTGAGATGCCAGCTCCTTTCATTCAGTCAGTAGCTTCAATCATTTCTGGACGTTTTTCAATGGCAAAAATCAATGAATATTGTAAATGCACAAACAGTAATTTCTCCGCATTGCAAGGTGCAATTCTGAAATTTTTTGCTTTTTCCTGCTCCTCTTAGCATGGTAAACAAGATTCAAAGAGAGTGAGATGCCAGCTCCTTTCATTCAGTCAGTAGCTTCAATCATTTCTGGACGTTTTTCAATGGCAAAAATCATTGAATATTGTAAATGCACAAACAGTAATTTCTCCGCATTGCAAGGTGCAATTCTGAAATTTTTTACTTTTTCCTGCTCCTCTTAGCATGATAAAGAAGATTCAAAGAGAGTGAGATGCCAGCTCCTTTCATTCAGTCAGTAGCTTCAATCATTTCTGGTATATGAATAACATGATGTTTTTCAATCGCAAAAATCAATGAATATTGTAAATGCACAAACAGTAATTTCTCCGCATTGCAAGGTGCAATTCTGAAATTTTTTGCTTTTTCCTGCTCCTCTTAGCATGATAAAGAAGATTCAAAGAGAGTGAGATGCCAGCTCCTTTCATTCAGTCAGTAGCTTCAATCATTTCTGGACGTTTTTCAATGGCAAAAATCAATGAATATTGTAAATGCACAAACAGTAATTTCTCCGCATTGCAAGGTGCAATTCTGAAATTTTTTGCTTTTTCCTGCTCCTCTTAGCATGATAAAGAAGATTCAAAGAGAGTGAGATGCCAGATCCTTTCCTTCAGTCAGTAGCTTCAATCATTTCTGGTATATGAATAACATGATGTTTTTCAATGGCAAAAATCAATGAATTTTGTAAATGCACAAACAGTAATTTCTCCGCATTGCAAGGCGCAATTCTGAAATTTTTTGCTTTTTCCTGCTCCTCTTAGCATGATAAAGAAGATTCAAAGAGAGTGAGATGCCAGCTCCTTTCATTCAGTCAGTAGCTTCAATCATTTCTGGACATTTTTCAATGGCAAAAATCAATGAATATTGTAAATGCACAAACAGTAATTTCTCCGCATTGCAAGGTGCAATTCTGAAATTTTTTGCTTTTTCCTGCTCCTCTTAGCATGATAAAGAAGATTCAAAGAGAGTGAGATGCCAGCTCCTTTCATTCAGTCAGTAGCTTCAATCATTTCTGGACGTTTTTCAATGGCAAAAATCAATGAATATTGTAAATGCACAAACAGTAATTTCTCCGCATTGCAAGGTGCAATTCTGAAATTTTTTGCTTTTTCCTGCTCCTCTTAGCATGATAAAGAAGATTCAAAGAGAGTGAGATGCCAGCTCCTTTCATTCAGTCAGTAGCTTCAATCATTTCTGGACGTTTTTCAATGGCAAAAATCAATGAATATTGTAAATGCACAAACAGTAATTTCTCCGCATTGCAAGGTGCAATTCTGAAATTTTTTGCTTTTTCCTGCTCCTCTTAGCATGATAAAGAAGATTCAAAGAGAGTGAGATGCCAGATCCTTTCCATCAGTCAGTAGCTTCAATCATTTCTGGTATATGAATAACATGATGTTTTTCAATGGCAAAAATCAATGAATTTTGTAAATGCACAAACAGTAATTTCTCCGCATTGCAAGGCGCAATTCTGAAATTTTTTGCTTTTTCCTGCTCCTCTTAGCATGATAAAGAAGATTCAAAGAGAGTGAGATGCCAGCTCCTTTCATTCAGTCAGTAGCTTCAATCATTTCTGGACATTTTTCAATGGCAAAAATCAATGAATATTGTAAATGCACAAACAGTAATTTCTCCGCATTGCAAGGTGCAATTCTGAAATTTTTTGCTTTTTCCTGCTCCTCTTAGCATGATAAAGAAGATTCAAAGAGAGTGAGATGCCAGCTCCTTTCATTCAGTCAGTAGCTTCAATCATTTCTGGACGTTTTTCAATGGCAAAAATCAATGAATATTGTAAATGCACAAACAGTAATTTCTCCGCATTGCAAGGTGCAATTCTGAAATTTTTTGCTTTTTCCTGCTCCTCTTAGCATGATAAAGAAGATTCAAAGAGAGTGAGATGCCAGCTCCTTTCATTCAGTCAGTAGCTTCAATCATTTCTGGACATTTTTCAATGGCAAAAATCAATGAATATTGTAAATGCACAAACAGTAATTTCTCCGCATTGCAAGGTGCAATTCTGAAATTTTTTGCTTTTTCCTGCTCCTCTTAGCATGATAAAGAAGATTCAAAGAGAGTGAGATGCCAGCTCCTTTCATTCAGTCAGTAGCTTCAATCATTTCTGGACGTTTTTCAATGACAAAAATCAATGAATATTGTAAATGCACAAACAGTAATTTCTCTGCATTGCAAGGTGCAATTCTGAAATTTTTTGCTTTTTCCTGCTCCTCTTAGCATGATAAAGAAGATTCAAAGAGAGTGAGATGCCAGCTCCTTTCATTCAGTCAGTAGCTTCAATCATTTCTGGACGTTTTTCAATGGCAAAAATCATTGAATATTGTAAATGCACAAACAGTAATTTCTCCGCATTGCAAGGTGCAATTCTGAAATTTTTTACTTTTTCCTGCTCCTCTTAGCATGATAAAGAAGATTCAAAGAGAGTGAGATGCCAGCTCCTTTCATTCAGTCAGTAGCTTCAATCATTTCTGGTATATGAATAACATGATGTTTTTCAATCGCAAAAATCAATGAATATTGTAAATGCACAAACAGTAATTTCTCCGCATTGCAAGGTGCAATTCTGAAATTTTTTGCTTTTTCCTGCTCCTCTTAGCATGATAAAGAAGATTCAAAGAGAGTGAGATGCCAGCTCCTTTCATTCAGTCAGTAGCTTCAATCATTTCTGGACGTTTTTCAATGGCAAAAATCAATGAATATTGTAAATGCACAAACAGTAATTTCTCCGCATTGCAAGGTGCAATTCTGAAATTTTTTGCTTTTTCCTGCTCCTCTTAGCATGATAAAGAAGATTCAAAGAGAGTGAGATGCCAGATCCTTTCCTTCAGTCAGTAGCTTCAATCATTTCTGGTATATGAATAACATGATGTTTTTCAATGGCAAAAATCAATGAATTTTGTAAATGCACAAACAGTAATTTCTCCGCATTGCAAGGCGAAATTCTGAAATTTTTTGCTTTTTCCTGCTCCTCTTAGCATGATAAAGAAGATTCAAAGAGAGTGAGATGCCAGCTCCTTTCATTCAGTCAGTAGCTTCAATCATTTCTGGACATTTTTCAATGGCAAAAATCAATGAATATTGTAAATGCACAAACAGTAATTTCTCCGCATTGCAAGGCGCAATTCTGAAATTTTTTGCTTTTTCCTGCTCCTCTTAGCATGATAAAGAAGATTCAAAGAGAGTGAGATGCCAGCTCCTTTCATTCAGTCAGTAGCTTCAATCATTTCTGGACGTTTTTCAATGGCAAAAATCAATGAATATTGTAAATGCACAAACAGTAATTTCTCCGCTTTGCAAGGTGCAATTCTGAAATTTTTTGCTTTTTCCTGCTCCTCTTAGCATGATAAAGAAGATTCAAAGAGAGTGAGATGCCAGATCCTTTCCATCAGTCAGTAGCTTCAATCATTTCTGGTATATGAATAACATGATGTTTTTCAATGGCAAAAATCAATGAATTTTGTAAATGCACAAACAGTAATTTCTCCGCATTGCAAGGCGCAATTCTGAAATTTTTTGCTTTTTCCTGCTCCTCTTAGCATGATAAAGAAGATTCAAAGAGAGTGAGATGCCAGCTCCTTTCATTCAGTCAGTAGCTTCAATCATTTCTGGACATTTTTCAATGGCAAAAATCAATGAATATTGTAAATGCACAAACAGTAATTTCTCCGCATTGCAAGGTGCAATTCTGAAATTTTTTGCTTTTTCCTGCTCCTCTTAGCATGATAAAGAAGATTAAAAGAGAGTGAGATGCCAGCTCCTTTCATTCAGTCAGTAGCTTCAATCATTTCTGGACGTTTTTCAATGGCAAAAATCAATGAATATTGTAAATGCACAAACAGTAATTTCTCCGCATTGCAAGGTGCAATTCTGAAATTTTTTGCTTTTTCCTGCTCCTCTTAGCATGATAAAGAAGATTCAAAGAGAGTGAGATGCCAGCTCCTTTCATTCAGTCAGTAGCTTCAATCATTTCTGGACGTTTTTCAATGGCAAAAATCAATGAATATTGTAAATGCACAAACAGTAATTTCTCCACATTGCAATGTGCAATTCTGAAATTTTTTGCTTTTTCCTGCTCCTCTTAGCATGATAAAGAAGATTCAAAGAGAGTGAGATGCCAGCTCCTTTCATTCAGTCAGTAGCTTCAATCATTTCTGGACATTTTTCAATGGCAAAAATCAATGAATATTGTAAATGCACAAACAGTAATTTCTCCGCATTGCAAGGTGCAATTCTGAAATTTTTTGCTTTTTCCTGCTCCTCTTAGCATGATAAAGAAGATTCAAAGAGAGTGAGATGCCAGCTCCTTTCATTCAGTCAGTAGCTTCAATCATTTCTGGACGTTTTTCAATGACAAAAATCAATGAATATTGTAAATGCACAAACAGTAATTTCTCTGCATTGCAAGGTGCAATTCTGAAATTTTTTGCTTCTTCCTGCTCCTCTTAGCATGATAAAGAAGATTCAAAGAGAGTGGGATGCCAGCTCCTTTCATTCAGTCAGTAGCTTCAATCATTTCTGGACGTTTTTCAATGGCAAAAATCATTGAATATTGTAAATGCACAAACAGTAATTTCTCCGCATTGCAAGGTGCAATTCTGAAATTTTTTACTTTTTCCTGCTCCTCTTAGCATGATAAAGAAGATTCAAAGAGAGTGAGATGCCAGCTCCTTTCATTCAGTCAGTAGCTTCAATCATTTCTGGTATATGAATAACATGATGTTTTTCAATCGCAAAAATCAATGAATATTGTAAATGCACAAACAGTAATTTCTCCGCATTGCAAGGTGCAATTCTGAAATTTTTTGCTTTTTCCTGCTCCTCTTAGCATGATAAAGAAGATTCAAAGAGAGTGAGATGCCAGCTCCTTTCATTCAGTCAGTAGCTTCAATCATTTCTGGACGTTTTTCAATGGCAAAAATCAATGAATATTGTAAATGCACAAACAGTAATTTCTCCGCATTGCAAGGTGCAATTCTGAAATTTTTTGCTTTTTCCTGCTCCTCTTAGCATGATAAAGAAGATTCAAAGAGAGTGAGATGCCAGATCCTTTCCTTCAGTCAGTAGCTTCAATCATTTCTGGTATATGAATAACATGATGTTTTTCAATGGCAAAAATCAATGAATTTTGTAAATGCACAAACAGTAATTTCTCCGCATTGCAAGGCGCAATTCTGAAATTTTTTGCTTTTTCCTGCTCCTCTTAGCATGATAAAGAAGATTCAAAGAGAGTGAGATGCCAGCTCCTTTCATTCAGTCAGTAGCTTCAATCATTTCTGGACATTTTTCAATGGCAAAAATCAATGAATATTGTAAATGCACAAACAGTAATTTCTCCGCATTGCAAGGCGCAATTCTGAAATTTTTTGCTTTTTCCTGCTCCTCTTAGCATGATAAAGAAGATTCAAAGAGAGTGAGATGCCAGCTCCTTTCATTCAGTCAGTAGCTTCAATCATTTCTGGACGTTTTTCAATGGCAAAAATCAATGAATATTGTAAATGCACAAACAGTAATTTCTCCGCATTGCAAGGTGCAATTCTGAAATTTTTTGCTTTTTCCTGCTCCTCTTAGCATGATAAAGAAGATTCAAAGAGAGTGAGATGCCAGCTCCTTTCATTCAGTCAGTAGCTTCAATCATTTCTGGACGTTTTTCAATGGCAAAAATCAATGAATATTGTAAATGCACAAACAGTAATTTCTCCGCATTGCAAGGTGCAATTCTGAAATTTTTTGCTTTTTCCTGCTCCTCTTAGCATGATAAAGAAGATTCAAAGAGAGTGAGATGCCAGATCCTTTCCTTCAGTCAGTAGCTTCAATCATTTCTGGTATATGAATAACATGATGTTTTTCAATGGCAAAAATCAATGAATTTTGTAAATGCACAAACAGTAATTTCTCCGCATTGCAAGGCGCAATTCTGAAATTTTTTGCTTTTTCCTGCTCCTCTTAGCATGATAAAGAAGATTCAAAGAGAGTGAGATGCCAGCTCCTTTCATTCAGTCAGTAGCTTCAATCATTTCTGGACATTTTTCAATGGCAAAAATCAATGAATATTGTAAATGCACAAACAGTAATTTCTCCGCATTGCAAGGTGCAATTCTGAAATTTTTTGCTTTTTCCTGCTCCTCTTAGCATGATAAAGAAGATTCAAAGAGAGTGAGATGCCAGCTCCTTTCATTCAGTCAGTAGCTTCAATCATTTCTGGACGTTTTTCAATGGCAAAAATCAATGAATATTGTAAATGCACAAACAGTAATTTCTCCGCATTGCAAGGTGCAATTCTGAAATTTTTTGCTTTTTCCTGCTCCTCTTAGCATGATAAAGAAGATTCAAAGAGAGTGAGATGCCAGCTCCTTTCATTCAGTCAGTAGCTTCAATCATTTCTGGACGTTTTTCAATGGCAAAAATCAATGAATATTGTAAATGCACAAACAGTAATTTCTCCGCATTGCAATGTGCAATTCTGAAATTTTTTGCTTTTTCCTGCTCCTCTTAGCATGATAAAGAAGATTCAAAGAGAGTGAGATGCCAGCTCCTTTCATTCAGTCAGTAGCTTCAATCATTTCTGGACATTTTTCAATGGCAAAAATCAATGAATATTGTAAATGCACAAACAGTAATTTCTCCGCATTGCAAGGTGCAATTCTGAAATTTTTTGCTTTTTCCTGCTCCTCTTAGCATGATAAAGAAGATTCAAAGAGAGTGAGATGCCAGCTCCTTTCATTCAGTCAGTAGCTTCAATCATTTCTGGACGTTTTTCAATGACAAAAATCAATGAATATTGTAAATGCACAAACAGTAATTTCTCTGCATTGCAAGGTGCAATTCTGAAATTTTTTGCTTTTTCCTGCTCCTCTTAGCATGATAAAGAAGATTCAAAGAGAGTGAGATGCCAGATCCTTTCCTTCAGTCAGTAGCTTCAATCATTTCTGGTATATGAATAACATGATGTTTTTCAATGGCAAAAATCAATGAATTTTGTAAATGCACAAACAGTAATTTCTCCGCATTGCAAGGCGCAATTCTGAAATTTTTTGCTTTTTCCTGCTCCTCTTAGCATGATAAAGAAGATTCAAAGAGAGTGAGATGCCAGCTCCTTTCATTCAGTCAGTAGCTTCAATCATTTCTGGACATTTTTCAATGGCAAAAATCAATGAATATTGTAAATGCACAAACAGTAATTTCTCCGCATTGCAAGGTGCAATTCTGAAATTTTTTGCTTTTTCCTGCTCCTCTTAGCATGATAAAGAAGATTCAAAGAGAGTGAGATGCCAGCTCCTTTCATTCAGTCAGTAGCTTCAATCATTTCTGGACGTTTTTCAATGGCAAAAATCAATGAATATTGTAAATGCACAAACAGTAATTTCTCCGCATTGCAAGGTGCAATTCTGAAATTTTTTGCTTTTTCCTGCTCCTCTTAGCATGATAAAGAAGATTCAAAGAGAGTGAGATGCCAGCTCCTTTCATTCAGTCAGTAGCTTCAATCATTTCTGGACGTTTTTCAATGGCAAAAATCAATGAATATTGTAAATGCACAAACAGTAATTTCTCCGCATTGCAAGGTGCAATTCTGAAATTTTTTGCTTTTTCCTGCTCCTCTTAGCATGATAAAGAAGATTCAAAGAGAGTGAGATGCCAGATCCTTTCCTTCAGTCAGTAGCTTCAATCATTTCTGGTATATGAATAACATGATGTTTTTCAATGGCAAAAATCAATGAATTTTGTAAATGCACAAACAGTAATTTCTCCGCATTGCAAGGCGCAATTCTGAAATTTTTTGCTTTTTCCTGCTCCTCTTAGCATGATAAAGAAGATTCAAAGAGAGTGAGATGCCAGCTCCTTTCATTCAGTCAGTAGCTTCAATCATTTCTGGACATTTTTCAATGGCAAAAATCAATGAATATTGTAAATGCACAAACAGTAATTTCTCCGCATTGCAAGGCGCAATTCTGAAATTTTTTGCTTTTTCCTGCTCCTCTTAGCATGATAAAGAAGATTCAAAGAGAGTGAGATGCCAGCTCCTTTCATTCAGTCAGTAGCTTCAATCATTTCTGGACGTTTTTCAATGGCAAAAATCAATGAATATTGTAAATGCACAAACAGTAATTTCTCCGCATTGCAAGGTGCAATTCTGAAATTTTTTGCTTTTTCCTGCTCCTCTTAGCATGATAAAGAAGATTCAAAGAGAGTGAGATGCCAGCTCCTTTCATTCAGTCAGTAGCTTCAATCATTTCTGGACGTTTTTCAATGGCAAAAATCAATGAATATTGTAAATGCACAAACAGTAATTTCTCCGCATTGCAATGTGCAATTCTGAAATTTTTTGCTTTTTCCTGCTCCTCTTAGCATGATAAAGAAGATTCAAAGAGAGTGAGATGCCAGCTCCTTTCATTCAGTCAGTAGCTTCAAACATTTCTGGTACATGAATAACATGATGTTTTTCAATGGCAAAAATCAATGAATATTGTAAATGCACAAACAGTAATTTCTCCGCATTGCAAGGTGCAATTCTGAAATTTTTTGCTTTTTCCTGCTCCTCTTAGCATGATAAAGAAGATTCAAAGAGAGTGAGATGCCAGCTCCTTTCGTTCAGTCAGTAGCTTCAATCATTTCTGGACGTTTTTCAATGGCAAAAATCATTGAATATTATAAATGCACAAACAGTAATTTCTCCGCATTGCAAGGTGCAATTCTGAAATTTTTTACTTTTTCCTGCTCCTCTTAGCATGATAAAGAAGATTCAAAGAGAGTGAGATGCCAGCTCCTTTCATTCAGTCAGTAGCTTCAATCATTTCTGGTATATGAATAACATGATGTTTTTCAATGGCAAAAATCAATGAATATTGTAAATGCACAAACAGTAATTTCTCCGCATTGCAAGGTGCAATTCTGAAATTTTTTGCTTTTTCCTGCTCCTCTTAGCATGATAAAGAAGATTCAAAGAGAGTGAGATGCCAGCTCCTTTCATTCAGTCAGTAGCTTCAATCATTTCTGGACGTTTTTCAATGGCAAAAATCAATGAATATTGTAAATGCACAAACAGTAATTTCTCCGCATTGCAAGGTGCAATTCTGAAATTTTTTGCTTTTTCCTGCTCCTCTTAGCATGATAAACAAGATTCAAAGAGAGTGAGATGCCAGCTCATTTCATTCAGTCAGTAGCTTCAATCATTTCTGGACGTTTTTCAATGGCAAAAATCATTGAATATTGTAAATGCACAAACAGTAATTTCTCCGCATTGCAAGGTGCAATTCTGAAATTTTTTACTTTTTCCTGCTCCTCTTAGCATGATAAAGAAGATTCAAAGAGAGTGAGATGCCAGCTCCTTTCATTCAGTCAGTAGCTTCAATCATTTCTGGTATATGAATAACATGATGTTTTTCAATCGCAAAAATCAATGAATATTGTAAATGCACAAACAGTAATTTCTCCGCATTGCAAGGTGCAATTCTGAAATTTTTTGCTTTTTCCTGCTCCTCTTAGCATGATAAAGAAGATTCAAAGAGAGTGAGATGCCAGCTCCTTTCATTCAGTCAGTAGCTTCAATCATTTCTGGACGTTTTTCAATGGCAAAAATCAATGAATATTGTAAATGCACAAACAGTAATTTCTCCGCATTGCAAGGTGCAATTCTGAAATTTTTTGCTTTTTCCTGCTCCTCTAAGCATGATAAAGAAGATTCAAAGAGAGTGAGATGCCAGATCCTTTCCTTCAGTCAGTAGCTTCAATCATTTCTGGTATATGAATAACATGATGTTTTTCAATGGCAAAAATCAATGAATTTTGTAAATGCACAAACAGTAATTTCTCCGCATTGCAAGGCGCAATTCTGAAATTTTTTGCTTTTTCCTGCTCCTCTTAGCATGATAAAGAAGATTCAAAGAGAGTGAGATGCCAGCTCCTTTCATTCAGTCAGTAGCTTCAATCATTTCTGGACATTTTTCAATGGCAAAAATCAATGAATATTGTAAATGCACAAACAGTAATTTCTCCGCATTGCAAGGTGCAATTCTGAAATTTTTTGCTTTTTCCTGCTCCTCTTAGCATGATAAAGAAGATTCAAAGAGAGTGAGATGCCAGCTCCTTTCATTCAGTCAGTAGCTTCAATCATTTCTGGACGTTTTTCAATGGCAAAAATCAATGAATATTGTAAATGCACAAACAGTAATTTCTCCGCATTGCAAGGTGCATTCTGAAATTTTTTGCTTTTTCCTGCTCCTCTTAGCATGATAAAGAAGATTCAAAGAGAGTGAGATGCCAGCTCCTTTCATTCAGTCAGTACCTTCAATCATTTCTGGACGTTTTTCAATGGCAAAAATCAATGAATATTGTAAATGCACAAACAGTAATTTCTCCGCATTGCAAGGTGCAATTCTGAAATTTTTTGCTTTTTCCTGCTCCTCTTAGCATGATAAAGAAGATTCAAAGAGAGTGAGATGCCAGCTCCTTTCATTCAGTCAGTAGCTTCAATCATTTCTGGACGTTTTTCAATGGCAAAAATCAATGAATATTGTAAATGCACAAACTGTAATTTCTCCGCATTGCAAGGTGCAATTCTGAAATTTTTTGCTTTTTCCTGCTCCTCTTAGCATGATAAAGAAGATTCAAAGAGAGTGAGATGCCAGCTCCTTTCATTCAGTCAGTAGCTTCAATCATTTCTGGTATATGAATAACATGATGTTTTTCAATAGCAAAAATCAATGAATATTGTAAATGCACAAACAGTAATTTCTCCGCATTGCAAGGTGCAATTCTGAAATTTTTTGCTTTTTCCTGCTCCTCTTAGCATGATAAAGAAGATTCAAAGAGAGTGAGATGCCAGCTCCTTTCATTCAGTCAGTACCTTCAATCATTTCTGGACGTTTTTCAATGGCAAAAATCAATGAATATTGTAAATGCACAAACAGTAATTTCTCCGCATTGCAAGGTGCAATTCTGAAATTTTTTGCTTTTTCCTGCTCCTCTTAGCATGATAAAGAAGATTCAAAGAGAGTGAGATGCCAGCTCCTTTCATTCAGTCAGTAGCTTCAATCATTTCTGGACGTTTTTCAATGGCAAAAATCAATGAATATTGTAAATGCACAAACTGTAATTTCTCCGCATTGCAAGGTGCAATTCTGAAATTTTTTGCTTTTTCCTGCTCCTCTTAGCATGATAAAGAAGATTCAAAGAGAGTGAGATGCCAGCTCCTTTCATTCAGTCAGTAGCTTCAATCATTTCTGGTATATGAATAACATGATGTTTTTCAATCGCAAAAATCAATGAATATTGTAAATGCACAAACAGTAATTTCTCCGCATTGCAAGGTGCAATTCTGAAATTTTTTGCTTTTTCCTGCTCCTCTTAGCATGATAAAGAAGATTCAAAGAGAGTGAGATGCCAGCTCCTTTCCTTCAGTCAGTAGCTTCAATCATTTCTGGTATATGAATAACATGATGTTTTTCAATGGCAAAAATCAATGAATTTTGTAAATGCACAAACAGTAATTTCTCCGCATTGCAAGGCGCAATTCTGAAATTTTTTGCTTTTTCCTGCTCCTCTTAGCATGATAAAGAAGATTCAAAGAGAGTGAGATGCCAGCTCCTTTCATTCAGTCAGTAGCTTCAATCATTTCTGGACATTTTTCAGTGGCAAAAATCAATGAATATTGTAAATGCACAAACAGTAATTTCTCCGCATTGCAAGGTGCAATTCTGAAATTTTTTGCTTTTTCCTGCTCCTCTTAGCATGATAAAGAAGATTCAAAGAGAGTGAGATGCCAGCTCCTTTCATTCAGTCAGTAGCTACAATCATTTCTGGACGTTTTTCAATGGCAAAAATCAATGAATATTGTAAATGCACAAACAGTAATTTCTCCGCATTGCAAGGTGCAATTCTGAAATTTTTTGCTTTTTCCTGCTCCTCTTAGCATGATAAAGAAGATTCAAAGAGAGTGAGGTGCCAGCTCCTTTCATTCAGTCAGGAGCTTCAAACATTTCTGGTATATGAATAACATGTTTTTCAATGGCAAAAATCAATGAATATTGTAAATGCACAAACAGTAATTTCTCCGCATTGCAAGGTGCAATTCTGAAATTTTTTGCTTTTTCCTGCTCCTCTTAGCATGATAAAGAAGATTCAAAGAGAGTGAGATGCCAGCTCCTTTCATTCAGTCAGTAGCTTCAATCATTTCTGGACGTTTTTCAATGGCAAAAATCAATGAATATTGTAAATGCACAAACTGTAATTTCTCCGCATTACAAGGTGCAATTCTGAAATTTTTTGCTTTTTCCTGCTCCTCTTAGCATGATAAAGAAGATTCAAAGAGAGTGAGATGCCAGCTCCTTTCATTCAGTCAGTAGCTTCAATCATTTCTGGACGTTTTTCAATGGCAAAAATCAACGAATATTGTAAATGCACAAACAGTAATTTCTCCGCATTGCAAGGTGCAATTCTGAAATTTTTTGCTTTTTCCTGCTCCTCTTAGCATGATAAAGAAGATTCAAAGAGAGTGAGATGCCAGCTCCTTTCATTCAGTCAGTAGCTTCAATCATTTCTGGACGTTTTTCAATGGCAAAAATCAATGAATATTGTAAATGCACAAACTGTAATTTCTCCGCATTGCAAGGTGCAATTCTGAAATTTTTTGCTTTTTCCTGCTCCTCTTAGCATGATAAAGAAGATTCAAAGAGAGTGAGATGCCAGCTCCTTTCATTCAGTCAGTAGCTTCAATCATTTCTGGACGTTTTTCAATGGCAAAAATCAATGAATATTGTAAATGCACAAACAGTAAATTCTCCGCATTGCAAGTTGCAATTCTGAAATTTTTTGCTTTTTCCTGCTCCTCTTAGCATGATAAAGAAGATTCAAAGAGAGTGAGATGCCAGCTCCTTTCCTTCAGTCAGTAGCTTCAATCATTTCTGGTATATGAATAACATGATGTTTTTCAATGGCAAAAATCAATGAATTTTGTAAATGCACAAACAGTAATTTCTCCGCATTGCAAGGCGCAATTCTGAAATTTTTTGCTTTTTCCTGCTCCTCTTAGCATGATAAAGAAGATTCAAAGAGAGTGAGATGCCAGCTCCTTTCATTCAGTCAGTAGCTTCAATCATTTCTGGACATTTTTCAATGGCAAAAATCAATGAATATTGTAAATGCACAAACAGTAATTTCTCCGCATTGCAAGGTGCAATTCTGAAATTTTTTGCTTTTTCCTGCTCCTCTTAGCATGATAAAGAAGATTCAAAGAGAGTGAGATGCCAGCTCCTTTCATTCAGTCAGTAGCTTCAATCATTTCTGGACGTTTTTCAATGGCAAAAATCAATGAATATTGTAAATGCACAAACAGTAATTTCTCCGCATTGCAAGGTGCAATTCTGAAATTTTTTGCTTTTTCCTGCTCCTCTTAGCATGATAAAGAAGATTCAAAGAGAGTGAGGTGCCAGCTCCTTTCATTCAGTCAGGAGCTTCAAACATTTCTGGTATATGAATAACATGTTTTTCAATGGCAAAAATCAATGAATATTGTAAATGCACAAACAGTAAATTCTCCGCATTGCAAGGTGCAATTCTGAAATTTTTTGCTTTTTCCTGCTCCTCTTAGCATGATAAAGAAGATTCAAAGAGAGTGAGATGCCAGCTCCTTTCATTCAGTCAGTAGCTTCAATCATTTCTGGACGTTTTTCAATGGCAAAAATCAATGAATATTGTAAATGCACAAACTGTAATTTCTCCGCATTGCAAGGTGCAATTCTGAAATTTTTTGCTTTTTCCTGCTCCTCTTAGCATGATAAAGAAGATTCAAAGAGAGTGAGATGCCAGCTCCTTTCATTCAGTCAGTAGCTTCAATCATTTCTGGACGTTTTTCAATGGCAAAAATCAACGAATATTGTAAATGCACAAACAGTAATTTCTCCGCATTGCAAGGTGCAATTCTGAAATTTTTTGCTTTTTCCTGCTCCTCTTAGCATGATAAAGAAGATTCAAAGAGAGTGAGATGCCAGCTCCTTTCATTCAGTCAGTAGCTTCAATCATTTCTGGACGTTTTTCAATGGCAAAAATCAATGAATATTGTAAATGCACAAACTGTAATTTCTCCGCATTGCAAGGTGCAATTCTGAAATTTTTTGCTTTTTCCTGCTCCACTTAGCATGATAAAGAAGATTCAAAGAGAGTGAGATGCCAGCTCCTTTCATTCAGTCAGTAGCTTCAATCATTTCTGGACGTTTTTCAATGGCAAAAATCAATGAATATTGTAAATGCACAAACAGTAATTTCTCCGCATTGCAAGTTGCAATTCTGAAATTTTTTGCTTTTTCCTGCTCCTCTTAGCATGATAAAGAAGATTCAAAGAGAGTGAGATGCCAGCTCCTTTCATTCAGTCAGTACCTTCAATCATTTCTGGACGTTTTTCAATGGCAAAAATCAATGAATATTGTAAATGCACAAACAGTAATTTCTCCGCATTGCAAGGTGCAATTCTGAAATTTTTTGCTTTTTCCTGCTCCTCTTAGCATGATAAAGAAGATTCAAAGAGAGTGAGATGCCAGCTCCTTTCATTCAGTCAGTAGCTTCAAACATTTCTGGTATATGAATAACATGATGTTTTTCAATGGCAAAAATCAATGAATATTGTAAATGCACAAACAGTAATTTCTCCGCATTGCAAGGTGCAAGTCTGAAATTTTTTGCTTTTTTCTGCTCCTCTTAGCATGATAAAGAAGATTCAAAGAGAGTGAGATGCCAGCTCCTTTCATTCAGTCAGTAGCTTCAAACATTTCTGGTATATGAATAACATGATGTTTTTCAATGGCAAAAATCAATGAATATTGTAAATGCACAAACAGTAATTTCTCCGCATTGCAAGGTGCAAGTCTGAAATTTTTTGCTTTTTCCTGCTCCTCTTAGCATGATAAAGAAGATTCAAAGAGAGTGAGATGCCAGCTACTTTCATTCAGTCAGTAGCTTCAATCATTTCTGGACGTTTTTCAATGGTAAAAATCAATGAATATTGTAAATGCACAAACAGTAATTTCTCCACATTGCAAGGTGCAATTCTGAAATTTTTTGCTTTTTCATGCTCCTCTTAGCATGATAAAGAAGATTCAAAGAGATTGAGATGCCAGCTCCTTTCATTCAGTCAGTAGCTTCAAACATTTCTGGTATATGAATAACATTATGTTTTTCAATGGCAAAAATCAATGAATATTGTAAATGCACAAACAGTAATTTCTCCGCATTGCAAGGTGCAATTCTGAAATTTTTTGCTTTTTCCTGCTCCTCTTAGCATGATAAAGAAGATTCAAAGAGAGTGAGATGCCAGCTCCTTTCATTCAGTCAGTAGCTTCAAACATTTCTGGTATATGAATAACATGATGTTTTTCAATGGCAAAAATCAATGAATATTGAAAATGCACAAACAGTAATTTCTCCGCATTGCAAGGTGCAATTCTGAAATTTTTTGCTTTTTCCTGCTCCTCTTAGCATGATAAAGAAGATTCAAAGAGAGTGAGATGCCAGCTCCTTTCATTCAGTCAGTAGCTTCAATCATTTCTGGACGTTTTTCAATGGCAAAAATCAACGAATATTGTAAATGCACAAACAGTAATTTCTCCGCATTGCAAGGTGCAATTCTGAAATTTTTTGCTTTTTCCTGCTCCTCTTAGCATGATAAAGAAGATTCAAAGAGAGTGAGATGCCAGCTCCTTTCATTCAGTCAGTAGCTTCAATCATTTCTGGACGTTTTTCAATGGCAAAAATCAATGAATATTGTAAATGCACAAACTGTAATTTCTCCGCATTGAAAGGTGCAATTCTGAAATTTTTTGCTTTTTCCTGCTCCTCTTAGCATGATAAAGAAGATTCAAAGAGAGTGAGATGCCAGCTCCTTTCATTCAGTCAGTAGCTTCAATAATTTCTGGACGTTTTTCAATGGCAAAAATCAATGAATATTGTAAATGCACAAACAGTAAATTCTCCGCATTGCAAGGTGCAATTCTGAAATTTTTTGCTTTTTCCTGCTCCTCTTAGCATGATAAAGAAGATTCAAAGAGAGTGAGATGCCAGCTCCTTTCCTTCAGTCAGTAGCTTCAATCATTTCTGGTATATGAATAACATGATGTTTTTCAATGGCAAAAATCAATGAATTTTGTAAATGCACAAACAGTAATTTCTCCGCATTGCAAGTTGCAATTCTGAAATTTTTTGCTTTTTCCTGCTCCTCTTAGCATGATAAAGAAGATTCAAAGAGAGTGAGATGCCAGCTCCTTTCATTCAGTCAGTACCTTCAATCATTTCTGGACGTTTTTCAATGGCAAAAATCAATGAATATTGTAAATGCACAAACAGTAATTTCTCCGCATTGCAAGGTGCAATTCTGAAATTTTTTGCTTTTTCCTGCTCCTCTTAGCATGATAAAGAAGATTCAAAGAGAGTGAGATGCCAGCTCCTTTCATTCAGTCAGTAGCTTCAAACATTTCTGGTATATGAATAACATGATGTTTTTCAATGGCAAAAATCAATGAATATTGTAAATGCACAAACAGTAATTTCTCCGCATTGCAAGGTGCAAGTCTGAAATTTTTTGCTTTTTTCTGCTCCTCTTAGCATGATAAAGAAGATTCAAAGAGAGTGAGATGCCAGCTCCTTTCATTCAGTCAGTAGCTTCAAACATTTCTGGTATATGAATAACATGATGTTTTTCAATGGCAAAAATCAATGAATATTGTAAATGCACAAACAGTAATTTCTCCGCATTGCAAGGTGCAAGTCTGAAATTTTTTGCTTTTTCCTGCTCCTCTTAGCATGATAAAGAAGATTCAAAGAGAGTGAGATGCCAGCTACTTTCATTCAGTCAGTAGCTTCAATCATTTCTGGACGTTTTTCAATGGTAAAAATCAATGAATATTGTAAATGCACAAACAGTAATTTCTCCACATTGCAAGGTGCAATTCTGAAATTTTTTGCTTTTTCATGCTCCTCTTAGCATGATAAAGAAGATTCAAAGAGATTGAGATGCCAGCTCCTTTCATTCAGTCAGTAGCTTCAAACATTTCTGGTATATGAATAACATTATGTTTTTCAATGGCAAAAATCAATGAATATTGTAAATGCACAAACAGTAATTTCTCCGCATTGCAAGGTGCAATTCTGAAATTTTTTGCTTTTTCCTGCTCCTCTTAGCATGATAAAGAAGATTCAAAGAGAGTGAGATGCCAGCTCCTTTCATTCAGTCAGTAGCTTCAAACATTTCTGGTATATGAATAACATGATGTTTTTCAATGGCAAAAATCAATGAATATTGAAAATGCACAAACAGTAATTTCTCCGCATTGCAAGGTGCAATTCTGAAATTTTTTGCTTTTTCCTGCTCCTCTTAGCATGATAAAGAAGATTCAAAGAGAGTGAGATGCCAGCTCCTTTCATTCAGTCAGTAGCTTCAATCATTTCTGGACGTTTTTCAATGGCAAAAATCAACGAATATTGTAAATGCACAAACAGTAATTTCTCCGCATTGCAAGGTGCAATTCTGAAATTTTTTGCTTTTTCCTGCTCCTCTTAGCATGATAAAGAAGATTCAAAGAGAGTGAGATGCCAGCTCCTTTCATTCAGTCAGTAGCTTCAATCATTTCTGGACGTTTTTCAATGGCAAAAATCAATGAATATTGTAAATGCACAAACTGTAATTTCTCCGCATTGAAAGGTGCAATTCTGAAATTTTTTGCTTTTTCCTGCTCCTCTTAGCATGATAAAGAAGATTCAAAGAGAGTGAGATGCCAGCTCCTTTCATTCAGTCAGTAGCTTCAATAATTTCTGGACGTTTTTCAATGGCAAAAATCAATGAATATTGTAAATGCACAAACAGTAAATTCTCCGCATTGCAAGGTGCAATTCTGAAATTTTTTGCTTTTTCCTGCTCCTCTTAGCATGATAAAGAAGATTCAAAGAGAGTGAGATGCCAGCTCCTTTCCTTCAGTCAGTAGCTTCAATCATTTCTGGTATATGAATAACATGATGTTTTTCAATGGCAAAAATCAATGAATTTTGTAAATGCACAAACAGTAATTTCTCCGCATTGCAAGGCGCAATTCTGAAATTTTTTGCTTTTTCCTGCTCCTCTTAGCATGATAAAGAAGATTCAAAGAGAGTGAGATGCCAGCTCCTTTCATTCAGTCAGTAGCTTCAATCATTTCTGGACATTTTTCAATGGCAAAAATCAATGAATATTGTAAATGCACAAACAGTAATTTCTCCGCATTGCAAGGTGCAATTCTGAAATTTTTTGCTTTTTCCTGCTCCTCTTAGCATGATAAAGAAGATTCAAAGAGAGTGAGATGCCAGCTCCTTTCATTCAGTCAGTAGCTTCAATCATTTCTGGACGTTTTTCAATGGCAAAAATCAATGAATATTGTAAATGCACAAACAGTAATTTCTCCGCATTGCAAGGTGCAATTCTGAAATTTTTTGCTTTTTCCTGCTCCTCTTAGCATGATAAAGAAGATTAAAAGAGAGTGAGGTGCCAGCTCCTTTCATTCAGTCAGGAGCTTCAAACATTTCTGGTATATGAATAACATGTTTTTCAATGGCAAAAATCAATGAATATTGTAAATGCACAAACAGTAAATTCTCCGCATTGCAAGGTGCAATTCTGAAATTTTTTGCTTTTTCCTGCTCCTCTTAGCATGATAAAGAAGATTCAAAGAGAGTGAGATGCCAGCTCCTTTCATTCAGTCAGTAGATTCAATCATTTCTGGATGTTTTTCAATGGCAAAAATCAATGAATATTGTAAATGCACAAACTGTAATTTCTCCGCATTGCAAGGTGCAATTCTGAAATTTTTTGCTTTTTCCTGCTCCTCTTAGCATGATAAAGAAGATTCAAAGAGAGTGAGATGCCAGCTCCTTTCATTCAGTCAGTAGCTTCAATCATTTCTGGACGTTTTTCAATGGCAAAAATCAACGAATATTGTAAATGCACAAACAGTAATTTCTCCGCATTGCAAGGTGCAATTCTGAAATTTTTTGCTTTTTCCTGCTCCTCTTAGCATGATAAAGAAGATTCAAAGAGAGTGAGATGCCAGCTCCTTTCATTCAGTCAGTAGCTTCAATCATTTCTGGACGTTTTTCAATGGCAAAAATCAATGAATATTGTAAATGCACAAACTGTAATTTCTCCGCATTGCAAGGTGCAATTCTGAAATTTTTTGCTTTTTCCTGCTCCACTTAGCATGATAAAGAAGATTCAAAGAGAGTGAGATGCCAGCTCCTTTCATTCAGTCAGTAGCTTCAATCATTTCTGGACGTTTTTCAATGGCAAAAATCAATGAATATTGTAAATGCACAAACAGTAATTTCTCCGCATTGCAAGTTGCAATTCTGAAATTTTTTGCTTTTTCCTGCTCCTCTTAGCATGATAAAGAAGATTCAAAGAGAGTGAGATGCCAGCTCCTTTCATTCAGTCAGTACCTTCAATCATTTCTGGACGTTTTTCAATGGCAAAAATCAATGAATATTGTAAATGCACAAACAGTAATTTCTCCGCATTGCAAGGTGCAATTCTGAAATTTTTTGCTTTTTCCTGCTCCTCTTAGCATGATAAAGAAGATTCAAAGAGAGTGAGATGCCAGCTCCTTTCATTCAGTCAGTAGCTTCAAACATTTCTGGTATATGAATAACATGATGTTTTTCAATGGCAAAAATCAATGAATATTGTAAATGCACAAACAGTAATTTCTCCGCATTGCAAGGTGCAAGTCTGAAATTTTTTGCTTTTTTCTGCTCCTCTTAGCATGATAAAGAAGATTCAAAGAGAGTGAGATGCCAGCTCCTTTCATTCAGTCAGTAGCTTCAAACATTTCTGGTATATGAATAACATGATGTTTTTCAATGGCAAAAATCAATGAATATTGTAAATGCACAAACAGTAATTTCTCCGCATTGCAAGGTGCAAGTCTGAAATTTTTTGCTTTTTCCTGCTCCTCTTAGCATGATAAAGAAGATTCAAAGAGAGTGAGATGCCAGCTACTTTCATTCAGTCAGTAGCTTCAATCATTTCTGGACGTTTTTCAATGGTAAAAATCAATGAATATTGTAAATGCACAAACAGTAATTCCTCGACATTGCAAGGTGCAATTCTGAAATTTTTTGCTTTTTCATGCTCCTCTTAGCATGATAAAGAAGATTCAAAGAGATTGAGATGCCAGCTCCTTTCATTCAGTCAGTAGCTTCAAACATTTCTGGTATATGAATAACATTATGTTTTTCAATGGCAAAAATCAATGAATATTGTAAATGCACAAACAGTAATTTCTCCGCATTGCAAGGTGCAATTCTGAAATTTTTTGCTTTTTCCTGCTCCTCTTAGCATGATAAAGAAGATTCAAAGAGAGTGAGATGCCAGCTCCTTTCATTCAGTCAGTAGCTTCAAACATTTCTGGTATATGAATAACATGATGTTTTTCAATGGCAAAAATCAATGAATATTGTAAATGCACAAACAGTAATTTCTCCGCATTGCAAGGTGCAATTCTGAAATTTTTTGCTTTTTCCTGCTCCTCTTAGCATGATAAAGAAGATTCAAAGAGAGTGAGATGCCAGCTCCTTTCATTCAGTCAGTAGCTTCAATCATTTCTGGACGTTTTTCAATGGCAAAAATCAACGAATATTGTAAATGCACAAACAGTAATTTCTCCGCATTGCAAGGTGCAATTCTGAAATTTTTTGCTTTTTCCTGCTCCTCTTAGCATGATAAAGAAGATTCAAAGAGAGTGAGATGCCAGCTCCTTTCATTCAGTCAGTAGCTTCAATCATTTCTGGACGTTTTTCAATGGCAAAAATCAATGAATATTGTAAATGCACAAACTGTAATTTCTCCGCATTGCAAGGTGCAATTCTGAAATTTTTTGCTTTTTCCTGCTCCTCTTAGCATGATAAAGAAGATTCAAAGAGAGTGAGATGCCAGCTCCTTTCATTCAGTCAGTAGCTTCAATAATTTCTGGACGTTTTTCAATGGCAAAAATCAATGAATATTGTAAATGCACAAACAGTAAATTCTCCGCATTGCAAGGTGCAATTCTGAAATTTTTTGCTTTTTCCTGCTCCTCTTAGCATGATAAAGAAGATTCAAAGAGAGTGAGATGCCAGCTCCTTTCCTTCAGTCAGTAGCTTCAATCATTTCTGGTATATGAATAACATGATGTTTTTCAATGGCAAAAATCAATGAATTTTGTAAATGCACAAACAGTAATTTCTCCGCATTGCAAGGCGCAATTCTGAAATTTTTTGCTTTTTCCTGCTCCTCTTAGCATGATAAAGAAGATTCAAAGAGAGTGAGATGCCAGCTCCTTTCATTCAGTCAGTAGCTTCAATCATTTCTGGACATTTTTCAATGGCAAAAATCAATGAATATTGTAAATGCACAAACAGTAATTTCTCCGCATTGCAAGGTGCAATTCTGAAATTTTTTGCTTTTTCCTGCTCCTCTTAGCATGATAAAGAAGATTCAAAGAGAGTGAGATGCCAGCTCCTTTCATTCAGTCAGTAGCTTCAATCATTTCTGGACGTTTTTCAATGGCAAAAATCAATGAATATTGTAAATGCACAAACAGTAATTTCTCCGCATTGCAAGGTGCAATTCTGAAATTTTTTGCTTTTTCCTGCTCCTCTTAGCATGATAAAGAAGATTCAAAGAGAGTGAGGTGCCAGCTCCTTTCATTCAGTCAGGAGCTTCAAACATTTCTGGTATATGAATAACATGTTTTTCAATGGCAAAAATCAATGAATATTGTAAATGCACAAACAGTAAATTCTCCGCATTGCAAGGTGCAATTCTGAAATTTTTTGCTTTTTCCTGCTCCTCTTAGCATGATAAAGAAGATTCAAAGAGAGTGAGATGCCAGCTCCTTTCATTCAGTCAGTAGCTTCAATCATTTCTGGACGTTTTTCAATGGCAAAAATCAATGAATATTGTAAATGCACAAACTGTAATTTCTCCGCATTGCAAGGTGCAATTCTGAAATTTTTTGCTTTTTCCTGCTCCTCTTAGCATGATAAAGAAGATTCAAAGAGAGTGAGATGCCAGCTCCTTTCATTCATTCAGTAGCTTCAATCATTTCTGGACGTTTTTCAATGGCAAAAATCAACGAATATTGTAAATGCACAAACAGTAATTTCTCCGCATTGCAAGGTGCAATTCTGAAATTTTTTGCTTTTTCCTGCTCCTCTTAGCATGATAAAGAAGATTCAAAGAGAGTGAGATGCCAGCTCCTTTCATTCAGTCAGTAGCTTCAATCATTTCTGGACGTTTTTCAATGGCAAAAATCAATGAATATTGTAAATGCACAAACTGTAATTTCTCCGCATTGCAAGGTGCAATTCTGAAATTTTTTGCTTTTTCCTGCTCCACTTAGCATGATAAAGAAGATTCAAAGAGAGTGAGATGCCAGCTCCTTTCATTCAGTCAGTAGCTTCAATCATTTCTGGACGTTTTTCAATGGCAAAAATCAATGAATATTGTAAATGCACAAACAGTAATTTCTCCGCATTGCAAGGTGCAATTCTGAAATTTTTTGCTTTTTCCTGCTCCTCTTAGCATGATAAAGAAGATTCAAAGAGAGTGAGATGCCAGCTCCTTTCATTCAGTCAGTACCTTCAATCATTTCTGGACGTTTTTCAATGGCAAAAATCAATGAATATTGTAAATGCACAAACAGTAATTTCTCCGCATTGCAAGGTGCAATTCTGAAATTTTTTGCTTTTTCCTGCTCCTCTTAGCATGATAAAGAAGATTCAAAGAGAGTGAGATGCCAGCTCCTTTCATTCAGTCAGTAGCTTCAAACATTTCTGGTATATGAATAACATGATGTTTTTCAATGGCAAAAATCAATGAATATTGTAAATGCACAAACAGTAATTTCTCCGCATTGCAAGGTGCAAGTCTGAAATTTTTTGCTTTTTTCTGCTCCTCTTAGCATGATAAAGAAGATTCAAAGAGAGTGAGATGCCAGCTCCTTTCATTCAGTCAGTAGCTTCAAACATTTCTGGTATATGAATAACATGATGTTTTTCAATGGCAAAAATTAATGAATATTGTAAATGCACAAACAGTAATTTCTCCGCATTGCAAGGTGCAAGTCTGAAATTTTTTGCTTTTTCCTGCTCCTCTTAGCATGATAAAGAAGATTCAAAGAGAGTGAGATGCCAGCTACTTTCATTCAGTCAGTAGCTTCAATCATTTCTGGACGTTTTTTAATGGTAAAAATCAATGAATATTGTAAATGCACAAACAGTAATTTCTCCACATTGCAAGGTGCAATTCTGAAATTTTTTGCTTTTTCCTGCTCCTCTTAGCATGATAAAGAAGATTCAAAGAGAGTGAGATGCCAGCTCCTTTCATTCAGTCAGTAGCTTCAAACATTTCTGGTATATGAATAAAATGATGTTTTTCAATGGCAAAAATCAATGAATATTGTAAATGCACAAACAGTAATTTCTCCGCATTGCAAGGTGCAATTCTGAAATTTTTTGCTTTTTCCTGCTCCTCTTAGCATGATAAAGAAGATTCAAAGAGAGTGAGATGCCAGCTCCTTTCATTCAGTCAGTAGCTTCAATCATTTCTGGATGTTTTTCAATGGCAAAAATCAATGAATATTGTAAATGCACAAACAGTAATTTCTCCGCATTGCAAGGTGCAATTCTGAAATTTTTTCTTTTTCCTGCTCCTCTTAGCATGATAAAGAAGATTCAAAGAGAGTGAGATGCCAGCTCCTTTCATTCAGTCAGTAGCTTCAATCATTTCTGGTATATGAATAACATGATGTTTTTCAATGGCAAAAATCAATGAATTTTGTAAATGCACAAACAGTAATTTCTCCGCATTGCAAGGCGCAATTCTGAAATTTTTTGCTTTTTCCTGCTCCTCTTAGCATGATAAAGAAGATTCAAAGAGAGTGAGATGCCAGCTCCTTTCATTCAGTCAGTAGCTTCAATCATTTCTGGACATTTTTCAATGGCAAAAATCAATGAATATTGTAAATGCACAAACAGTAATTTCTCCGCATTGCAAGGTGCAATTCTGAAATTTTTTGCTTTTTCCTGCTCCTCTT
Source organism: Phyllobates terribilis (assembly GCF_046119375.1). Lineage (NCBI taxonomy): Eukaryota > Metazoa > Chordata > Amphibia > Anura > Dendrobatidae > Phyllobates > Phyllobates terribilis. The sequence goes on along the minus strand of NW_027365124.1, from coordinate 48,274 downwards.
AGCATGATAAAGAAGATTCAAAGAGAGTGAGATGCCAGCTCCTTTCATTCAGTCAGTAGCTTCAATCATTTCTGGACGTTTTTCAATGGCAAAAATCAATGAATATTGTAAATGCACAAACAGTAATTTCTCCGCATTGCAAGGTGCAATTCTGAAATTTTTTGCTTTTTCCTGCTCCTCTTAGCATGATAAAGAAGATTCAAAGAGAGTGAGATGCCAGCTCCTTTCATTCAGTCAGGAGCTTCAATCATTTCTGGTATATGAATAACATGTTTTTCAATGGCAAAAATCAATGAATATTGTAAATGCACAAACAGTAAATTCTCCGCATTGCAAGGTGCAATTCTGAAATTTTTTGCTTTTTCCTGCTCCTCTTAGCATGATAAAGAAGATTCAAAGAGAGTGAGATGCCAGCTCCTTTCATTCAGTCAGTAGCTTCAATCATTTCTGGACGTTTTTCAATGGCAAAAATCAATGAATATTGTAAATGCACAAACTGTAATTTCTCCGCATTGCAAGGTGCAATTCTGAAATTTTTTGCTTTTTCCTGCTCCTCTTAGCATGATAAAGAAGATTCAAAGAGAGTGAGATGCCAGCTCCTTTCATTCAGTCAGTAGCTTCAATCATTTCTGGACGTTTTTCAATGGCAAAAATCAACGAATATTGTAAATGCACAAACAGTAATTTCTCCGCATTGCAAGGTGCAATTCTGAAATTTTTTGCTTTTTCCTGCTCCTCTTAGCATGATAAAGAAGATTCAAAGAGAGTGAGATGCCAGCTCCTTTCATTCAGTCAGTAGCTTCAATCATTTCTGGACGTTTTTCAATGGCAAAAATCAATGAATATTGTAAATGCACAAACTGTAATTTCTCCGCATTGCAAGGTGCAATTCTGAAATTTTTTGCTTTTTCCTGCTCCACTTAGCATGATAAAGAAGATTCAAAGAGAGTGAGATGCCAGCTCCTTTCATTCAGTCAGTAGCTTCAATCATTTCTGGACGTTTTTCAATGGCAAAAATCAATGAATATTGTAAATGCACAAACAGTAATTTCTCCGCATTGCAAGTTGCAATTCTGAAATTTTTTGCTTTTTCCTGCTCCTCTTAGCATGATAAAGAAGATTCAAAGAGAGTGAGATGCCAGCTCCTTTCATTCAGTCAGTACCTTCAATCATTTCTGGACGTTTTTCAATGGCAAAAATCAATGAATATTGTAAATGCACAAACAGTAATTTCTCCGCATTGCAAGGTGCAATTCTGAAATTTTTTGCTTTTTCCTGCTCCTCTTAGCATGATAAAGAAGATTCAAAGAGAGTGAGATGCCAGCTCCTTTCATTCAGTCAGTAGCTTCAAACATTTCTGGTATATGAATAACATGATGTTTTTCAATGGCAAAAATCAATGAATATTGTAAATGCACAAACAGTAATTTCTCCGCATTGCAAGGTGCAAGTCTGAAATTTTTTGCTTTTTTCTGCTCCTCTTAGCATGATAAAGAAGATTCAAAGAGAGTGAGATGCCAGCTCCTTTCATTCAGTCAGTAGCTTCAAACATTTCTGGTATATGAATAACATGATGTTTTTCAATGGCAAAAATTAATGAATATTGTAAATGCACAAACAGTAATTTCTCCGCATTGCAAGGTGCAAGTCTGAAATTTTTTGCTTTTTCCTGCTCCTCTTAGCATGATAAAGAAGATTCAAAGAGAGTGAGATGCCAGCTACTTTCATTCAGTCAGTAGCTTCAATCATTTCTGGACGTTTTTCAATGGTAAAAATCAATGAATATTGTAAATGCACAAACAGTAATTTCTCCACATTGCAAGGTGCAATTCTGAAATTTTTTGCTTTTTCCTGCTCCTCTTAGCATGATAAAGAAGATTCAAAGAGAGTGAGATGCCAGCTCCTTTCATTCAGTCAGTAGCTTCAAACATTTCTGGTATATGAATAACATGATGTTTTTCAATGGCAAAAATCAATGAATATTGTAAATGCACAAACAGTAATTTCTCCGCATTGCAAGGTGCAATTCTGAAATTTTTTGCTTTTTCCTGCTCCTCTTAGCATGATAAAGAAGATTCAAAGAGAGTGAGATGCCAGCTCCTTTCATTCAGTCAGTAGCTTCAATCATTTCTGGATGTTTTTCAATGGCAAAAATCAATGAATATTGTAAATGCACAAACAGTAATTTCTCCGCATTGCAAGGTGCAATTCTGAAATTTTTTGCTTTTTCCTGCTCCTCTTAGCATGATAAAGAAGATTCAAAGAGAGTGAGATGCCAGCTCCTTTCATTCAGTCAGTAGCTTCAATCATTTCTGGACGTTTTTCAATGGCAAAAATCATTGAATATTGTAAATGCACAAACAGTAATTTCTCCGCATTGCAAGGTGCAATTCTGAAATTTTTTGCTTTTTCCTGCTCCTCTTAGCATGATAAAGAAGATTCAAAGAGAGTGAGATGCCAGCTCCTTTCATTCAGTCAGTACCTTCAATCATTTCTGGACGTTTTTCAATGGCAAAAATCAATGAATATTGTAAATGCACAAACAGTAATTTCTCCGCATTGCAAGGTGCAATTCTGAAATTTTTTGCTTTTTCCCGCTCCTCTTAGCATGATAAAGAAGATTCAAAGAGATTGAGGTGCCAGCTCCTTTCATTCAGTCAGTAGCTTCAAACATTTCTGGTATATGAATAACATGTTTTTCAATGGCAAAAATCAATGAATATTGTTAATGCACAAACAGTAATTTCTCCGCATTGCAAGGTGCAATTCTGAAATTTTTTGCTTTTTCCTGCTCCTCTTAGCATGATAAAGAAGATTCAAAGAGAGTGAGATGCCAGCTCCTTTCATTCAGTCAGTAGCTTCAATCATTTCTGGACGTTTTTCAATGGCAAAAATCAATGAATATTGTAAATGCACAAACAGTAATTTCTCCGCATTGCAAGGTGCAATTCTGAAATTTTTTGCTTTTTCCTGCTCCTCTTAGCATGATAAAGAAGATTCAAAGAGAGTGAGATGCCAGCTCCTTTCATTCAGTCAGTAGCTTCAATCATTTCTGGACGTTTTTCAATGGCAAAAATCAATGAATATTGTAAATGCACAAACAGTAATTTCTCCGCATTGCAAGGTGCAATTCTGAAATTTTTTGCTTTTTCCTGCTCCTCTTAGCATGATAAAGAAGATTCAAAGAGAGTGAGATGCCAGCTCCTTTCATTCAGTCAGTAGCTTCAAACATTTCTGGTATATGAATAACATGATGTTTTTCAATGGCAAAAATCAATGAATATTGTAAATGCACAAACAGTAATTTCTCCGCATTGCAAGGTGCAAGTCTGAAATTTTTTGCTTTTTCCTGCTCCTCTTAGCATGATAAAGAAGATTCAAAGAGAGTGAGATGCCAGCTACTTTCATTCAGTCAGTAGCTTCAATCATTTCTGGACGTTTTTCAATGGTAAAAATCAATGAATATTGTAAATGCACAAACAGTAATTTCTCCACATTGCAAGGTGCAATTCTAAAATTTTTTGCTTTTTTCCTGCTCCTCTTAGCATGATAAAGAAGATTCAAAGAGAGTGAGATGCCAGCTCCTTTCATTCAGTCAGTAGCTTCAAACATTTCTGGTATATGAATAACATGATGTTTTTCAATGGCAAAAATCAATGAATATTGTAAATGCACAAACAGTAATTTCTCCGCATTGCAAGGTGCAATTCTGAAATTTTTTGCTTTTTCCTGCTCCTCTTAGCATGATTCAAAGAGAGTGAGATGCCAGCTCCTTTCATTCAGTCAGTAGCTTCAATCATTTCTGGACGTTTTTCAATGGCAAAAATCAATGAATATTGTAAATGCACAAACAGTAATTTCTCCGCATTGCAAGGTGCAATTCTGAAATTTTTTGCTTTTTCCCGCTCCTCTTAGCATGATAAAGAAGATTCAAAGAGATTGAGGTGCCAGCTCCTTTCATTCAGTCAGTAGCTTCAAACATTTCTGGTATATGAATAACATGTTTTTCAATGGCAAAAATCAATGAATATTGTAAATGCACAAACAGTAATTTCTCCGCATTGCAAGGTGCAATTCTGAAATTTTTTGCTTTTTCCTGCTCCTCTTAGCATGATAAAGAAGATTCAAAGAGAGTGAGATGCCAGCTCCTTTCATTCAGTCAGTAGCTTCAATCATTTCTGGACGTTTTTCAATGGCAAAAATCAATGAATATTGTAAATGCACAAACTGTAATTTCTCCGCATTGCAAGGTGCAATTCTGAAATTTTTTGCTTTTTCCTGCTCCACTTAGCATGATAAAGAAGATTCAAAGAGAGTGAGATGCCAGCTCCTTTCATTCAGTCAGTAGCTTCAATCATTTCTGGACGTTTTTCAATGGCAAAAATCAATGAATATTGTAAATGCACAAACAGTAATTTCTCCGCATTGCAAGTTGCAATTCTGAAATTTTTTGCTTTTTCCTGCTCCTCTTAGCATGATAAAGAAGATTCAAAGAGAGTGAGATGCCAGCTCCTTTCATTCAGTCAGTACCTTCAATCATTTCTGGACGTTTTTCAATGGCAAAAATCAATGAATATTGTAAATGCACAAACAGTAATTTCTCCGCATTGCAAGGTGCAATTCTGAAATTTTTTGCTTTTTCCTGCTCCTCTTAGCATGATAAAGAAGATTCAAAGAGAGTGAGATGCCAGCTCCTTTCATTCAGTCAGTAGCTTCAATCATTTCTGGACGTTTTTCAATGGCAAAAATCAATGAATATTGTAAATGCACAAACAGTAATTTCTCCGCATTGCAAGTTGCAATTCTGAAATTTTTTGCTTTTTCCTGCTCCTCTTAGCATGATAAAGAAGATTCAAAGAGAGTGAGATGCCAGCTCCTTTCATTCAGTCAGTACCTTCAATCATTTCTGGACGTTTTTCAATGGCAAAAATCAATGAATATTGTAAATGCACAAACAGTAATTTCTCCGCATTGCAAGGTGCAATTCTGAAATTTTTTGCTTTTTCCTGCTCCTCTTAGCATGATAAAGAAGATTCAAAGAGAGTGAGATGCCAGCTCCTTTCATTCAGTCAGTAGCTTCAATCATTTCTGGACGTTTTTCAATGGCAAAAATCAATGAATATTGTAAATGCACAAACAGTAATTTCTCCGCATTGCAAGTTGCAATTCTGAAATTTTTTGCTTTTTCCTGCTCCTCTTAGCATGATAAAGAAGATTCAAAGAGAGTGAGATGCCAGCTCCTTTCATTCAGTCAGTACCTTCAATCATTTCTGGACGTTTTTCAATGGCAAAAATCAATGAATATTGTAAATGCACAAACAGTAATTTCTCCGCATTGCAAGGTGCAATTCTGAAATTTTTTGCTTTTTCCTGCTCCTCTTAGCATGATAAAGAAGATTCAAAGAGAGTGAGATGCCAGCTCCTTTCATTCAGTCAGTAGCTTCAATCATTTCTGGACGTTTTTCAATGGCAAAAATCAACGAATATTGTAAATGCACAAACAGTAATTTCTCCGCATTGCAAGGTGCAATTCTGAAATTTTTTGCTTTTTCCTGCTCCTCTTAGCATGATAAAGAAGATTCAAAGAGAGTGAGATGCCAGCTCCTTTCATTCAGTCAGTAGCTTCAATCATTTCTGGACGTTTTTCAATGGCAAAAATCAATGAATATTGTAAATGCACAAACTGTAATTTCTCCGCATTGCAAGGTGCAATTCTGAAATTTTTTGCTTTTTCCTGCTCCACTTAGCATGATAAAGAAGATTCAAAGAGAGTGAGATGCCAGCTCCTTTCATTCAGTCAGTAGCTTCAATCATTTCTGGACGTTTTTCAATGGCAAAAATCAATGAATATTGTAAATGCACAAACAGTAATTTCTCCGCATTGCAAGTTGCAATTCTGAAATTTTTTGCTTTTTCCTGCTCCTCTTAGCATGATAAAGAAGATTCAAAGAGAGTGAGATGCCAGCTCCTTTCATTCAGTCAGTACCTTCAATCATTTCTGGACGTTTTTCAATGGCAAAAATCAATGAATATTGTAAATGCACAAACAGTAATTTCTCCGCATTGCAAGGTGCAATTCTGAAATTTTTTGCTTTTTCCTGCTCCTCTTAGCATGATAAAGAAGATTCAAAGAGAGTGAGATGCCAGCTCCTTTCATTCAGTCAGTAGCTTCAAACATTTCTGGTATATGAATAACATGATGTTTTTCAATGGCAAAAATCAATGAATATTGTAAATGCACAAACAGTAATTTCTCCGCATTGCAAGGTGCAAGTCTGAAATTTTTTGCTTTTTTCTGCTCCTCTTAGCATGATAAAGAAGATTCAAAGAGAGTGAGATGCCAGCTCCTTTCATTCAGTCAGTAGCTTCAAACATTTCTGGTATATGAATAACATGATGTTTTTCAATGGCAAAAATTAATGAATATTGTAAATGCACAAACAGTAATTTCTCCGCATTGCAAGGTGCAAGTCTGAAATTTTTTGCTTTTTCCTGCTCCTCTTAGCATGATAAAGAAGATTCAAAGAGAGTGAGATGCCAGCTACTTTCATTCAGTCAGTAGCTTCAATCATTTCTGGACGTTTTTCAATGGTAAAAATCAATGAATATTGTAAATGCACAAACAGTAATTTCTCCACATTGCAAGGTGCAATTCTGAAATTTTTTGCTTTTTCCTGCTCCTCTTAGCATGATAAAGAAGATTCAAAGAGAGTGAGATGCCAGCTCCTTTCATTCAGTCAGTAGCTTCAAACATTTCTGGTATATGAATAACATGATGTTTTTCAATGGCAAAAATCAATGAATATTGTAAATGCACAAACAGTAATTTCTCCGCATTGCAAGGTGCAATTCTGAAATTTTTTGCTTTTTCCTGCTCCTCTTAGCATGATAAAGAAGATTCAAAGAGAGTGAGATGCCAGCTCCTTTCATTCAGTCAGTAGCTTCAATCATTTCTGGATGTTTTTCAATGGCAAAAATCAATGAATATTGTAAATGCACAAACAGTAATTTCTCCGCATTGCAAGGTGCAATTCTGAAATTTTTTGCTTTTTCCTGCTCCTCTTAGCATGATAAAGAAGATTCAAAGAGAGTGAGATGCCAGCTCCTTTCATTCAGTCAGTAGCTTCAATCATTTCTGGACGTTTTTCAATGGCAAAAATCAATGAATATTGTAAATGCACAAACAGTAATTTCTCCGCATTGCAAGGTGCAATTCTGAAATTTTTTGCTTTTTCCTGCTCCTCTTAGCATGATAAAGAAGATTCAAAGAGAGTGAGATGCCAGCTCCTTTCATTCAGTCAGTACCTTCAATCATTTCTGGACGTTTTTCAATGGCAAAAATCAATGAATATTGTAAATGCACAAACAGTAATTTCTCCGCATTGCAAGGTGCAATTCTGAAATTTTTTGCTTTTTCCCGCTCCTCTTAGCATGATAAAGAAGATTCAAAGAGATTGAGGTGCCAGCTCCTTTCATTCAGTCAGTAGCTTCAAACATTTCTGGTATATGAATAACATGTTTTTCAATGGCAAAAATCAATGAATATTGTTAATGCACAAACAGTAATTTCTCCGCATTGCAAGGTGCAATTCTGAAATTTTTTGCTTTTTCCTGCTCCTCTTAGCATGATAAAGAAGATTCAAAGAGAGTGAGATGCCAGCTCCTTTCATTCAGTCAGTAGCTTCAATCATTTCTGGACGTTTTTCAATGGCAAAAATCAATGAATATTGTAAATGCACAAACAGTAATTTCTCCGCATTGCAAGGTGCAATTCTGAAATTTTTTGCTTTTTCCTGCTCCTCTTAGCATGATAAAGAAGATTCAAAGAGAGTGAGATGCCAGCTCCTTTCATTCAGTCAGTAGCTTCAATCATTTCTGGACGTTTTTCAATGGCAAAAATCAATGAATATTGTAAATGCACAAACAGTAATTTCTCCGCATTGCAAGGTGCAATTCTGAAATTTTTTGCTTTTTCCTGCTCCTCTTAGCATGATAAAGAAGATTCAAAGAGAGTGAGATGCCAGCTCCTTTCATTCAGTCAGTAGCTTCAAACATTTCTGGTATATGAATAACATGATGTTTTTCAATGGCAAAAATCAATGAATATTGTAAATGCACAAACAGTAATTTCTCCGCATTACAAGGTGCAAGTCTGAAATTTTTTGCTTTTTCCCGCTCCTCTTAGCATGATAAAGAAGATTCAAAGAGAGTGAGATGCCAGCTACTTTCATTCAGTCAGTAGCTTCAATCATTTCTGGACGTTTTACAATGGTAAAAATCAATGAATATTGTAAATGCACAAACAGTAATTTCTCCACATTGCAAGGTGCAATTCTAAAATTTTTTGCTTTTTTCCTGCTCCTCTTAGCATGATAAAGAAGATTCAAAGAGAGTGAGATGCCAGCTCCTTTCATTCAGTCAGTAGCTTCAAACATTTCTGGTATATGAATAACATGATGTTTTTCAATGGCAAAAATCAATGAATATTGTAAATGCACAAACAGTAATTTCTCCGCATTGCAAGGTGCAATTCTGAAATTTTTTGCTTTTTCCTGCTCCTCTTAGCATGATTCAAAGAGAGTGAGATGCCAGCTCCTTTCATTCAGTCAGTAGCTTCAATCATTTCTGGACGTTTTTCAATGGCAAAAATCAATGAATATTGTAAATGCACAAACAGTAATTTCTCCGCATTGCAAGGTGCAATTCTGAAATTTTTTGCTTTTTCCCGCTCCTCTTAGCATGATAAAGAAGATTCAAAGAGATTGAGGTGCCAGCTCCTTTCATTCAGTCAGTAGCTTCAAACATTTCTGGTATATGAATAACATGTTTTTCAATGGCAAAAATCAATGAATATTGTAAATGCACAAACAGTAATTTCTCCGCATTGCAAGGTGCAATTCTGAAATTTTTTGCTTTTTCCTGCTCCTCTTAGCATGATAAAGAAGATTCAAAGAGAGTGAGATGCCAGCTCCTTTCATTCAGTCAGTAGCTTCAATCATTTCTGGACGTTTTTCAATGGCAAAAATCAATGAATATTGTAAATGCACAAACAGTAATTTCTCCGCATTGCGAGGTGCAATTCTGAAATTTTTTGCTTTTTCCTGCTCCTCTTAGCATGATAAAGAAGATTCAAAGAGAGTGAGATGCCAGCTCCTTTCATTCAGTCAGTAGCTTCAATCATTTCTGGACGTTTTTCAATGGCAAAAATCAATGAATATTGTAAATGCACAAACAGTAATTTCTCCGCATTGCAAGGTGCAATTCTGAAATTTTTTGCTTTTTCCTGCTCCTCTTAGCATGATAAAGAAGATTCAAAGAGAGTGAGATGCCAGCTCCTTTCATTCAGTCAGTAGCTTCAAACATTTCTGGTATATGAATAACATGATGTTTTTCAATGGCAAAAATCAATGAATATTGTAAATGCACAAACAGTAATTTCTCCGCATTGCAAGGTGCAAGTCTGAAATTTTTTGCTTTTTCCTGCTCCTCTTAGCATGATAAAGAAGATTCAAAGAGAGTGAGATGCCAGCTACTTTCATTCAGTCAGTAGCTTCAATCATTTCTGGACGTTTTTCAATGGTAAAAATCAATGAATATTGTAAATGCACAAACAGTAATTTCTCCACATTGCAAGGTGCAATTCTAAAATTTTTTGCTTTTTCCTGCTCCTCTTAGCATGATAAAGAAGATTCAAAGAGAGTGAGATGCCAGCTCCTTTCATTCAGTCAGTAGCTTCAAACATTTCTGGTATATGAATAACATGATGTTTTTCAATGGCAAAAATCAATGAATATTGTAAATGCACAAACAGTAATTTCTCCGCATTGCAAGGTGCAATTCTGAAATTTTTTGCTTTTTCCTGCTCCTCTTAGCATGATTCAAAGAGAGTGAGATGCCAGCTCCTTTCATTCAGTCAGTAGCTTCAATCATTTCTGGACGTTTTTCAATGGCAAAAATCAATGAATATTGTAAATGCACAAACAGTAATTTCTCCGCATTGCAAGGTGCAATTCTGAAATTTTTTGCTTTTTCCTGCTCCTCTTAGCATGATAAAGAAGATTCAAAGAGAGTGAGATGTCAGCTCCTTTCATTCAGTCAGTAGCTTCAAACATTTCTGGTATATGAATAACATGATGTTTTTCAATGGCAAAAATCAATGAATATTGTAAATGCACAAACAGTAATTTCTCCGCATTGCAAGGTGCAATTCTGAAATTTTTTGCTTTTTCCTGCTCCTCTTAGCATGATAAAGAAGATTCAAAGAGAGTGAGATGCCAGCTCCTTTCATTCAGTCAGTAGCTACAATCATTTCTGGACGTTTTTCAATGGCAAAAATCAATGAATATTGTAAATGCACAAACAGTAATTTCTCCGCATTGCAAGGTGCAATTCTGAAATTTTTTGCTTTTTCCTGCTCCTCTTAGCATGATAAAGAAGATTCAAAGAGAGTGAGATGCCAGCTCCTTTCATTCAGTCAGTAGCTTCAATCATTTCTGGACGTTTTTCAATGGCAAAAATCAATGAATATTGTAAATGCACAAACTGTAATTTCTCCGCATTGCAAGGTGCAATTCTGAAATTTTTTGCTTTTTCCTGCTCCTCTTAGCATGATAAAGAAGATTCAAAGAGAGTGAGATGCCAGCTCCTTTCATTCAGTCAGTAGCTTCAATCATTTCTGGACGTTTTTCAATGGCAAAAATCAACGAATATTGTAAATGCACAAACAGTAATTTCTCCGCATTGCAAGGTGCAATTCTGAAATTTTTTGCTTTTTCCTGCTCCTCTTAGCATGATAAAGAAGATTCAAAGAGAGTGAGATGCCAGCTCCTTTCATTCAGTCAGTAGCTTCAATCATTTCTGGACGTTTTTCAATGGCAAAAATCAATGAATATTGTAAATGCACAAACTGTAATTTCTCCGCATTGCAAGGTGCAATTCTGAAATTTTTTGCTTTTTCCTGCTCCTCTTAGCATGATAAAGAAGATTCAAAGAGAGTGAGATGCCAGCTCCTTTCATTCAGTCAGTAGCTTCAATCATTTCTGGACGTTTTTCAATGGCAAAAATCAATGAATATTGTAAATGCACAAACAGTAAATTCTCCGCATTGCAAGTTGCAATTCTGAAATTTTTTGCTTTTTCCTGCTCCTCTTAGCATGATAAAGAAGATTCAAAGAGAGTGAGATGCCAGCTCCTTTCCTTCAGTCAGTAGCTTCAATCATTTCTGGTATATGAATAACATGATGTTTTTCAATGGCAAAAATCAATGAATTTTGTAAATGCACAAACAGTAATTTCTCCGCATTGCAAGGCGCAATTCTGAAATTTTTTGCTTTTTCCTGCTCCTCTTAGCATGATAAAGAAGATTCAAAGAGAGTGAGATGCCAGCTCCTTTCATTCAGTCAGTAGCTTCAATCATTTCTGGACATTTTTCAATGGCAAAAATCAATGAATATTGTAAATGCACAAACAGTAATTTCTCCGCATTGCAAGGTGCAATTCTGAAATTTTTTGCTTTTTCCTGCTCCTCTTAGCATGATAAAGAAGATTCAAAGAGAGTGAGATGCCAGCTCCTTTCATTCAGTCAGTAGCTTCAATCATTTCTGGACGTTTTTCAATGGCAAAAATCAATGAATATTGTGAATGCACAAACAGTAATTTCTCCGCATTGCAAGGTGCAATTCTGAAATTTTTTGCTTTTTCCTGCTCCTCTTAGCATGATAAAGAAGATTCAAAGAGAGTGAGGTGCCAGCTCCTTTCATTCAGTCAGGAGCTTCAAACATTTCTGGTATATGAATAACATGTTTTTCAATGGCAAAAATCAATGAATATTGTAAATGCACAAACAGTAAATTCTCCGCATTGCAAGGTGCAATTCTGAAATTTTTTGCTTTTTCCTGCTCCTCTTAGCATGATAAAGAAGATTCAAAGAGAGTGAGATGCCAGCTCCTTTCATTCAGTCAGTAGCTTCAATCATTTCTGGACGTTTTTCAATGGCAAAAATCAATGAATATTGTAAATGCACAAACTGTAATTTCTCCGCATTGCAAGGTGCAATTCTGAAATTTTTTGCTTTTTCCTGCTCCTCTTAGCATGATAAAGAAGATTCAAAGAGAGTGAGATGCCAGCTCCTTTCATTCAGTCAGTAGCTTCAATCATTTCTGGACGTTTTTCAATGGCAAAAATCAACGAATATTGTAAATGCACAAACAATAATTTCTCCGCATTGCAAGGTGCAATTCTGAAATTTTTTGCTTTTTCCTGCTCCTCTTAGCATGATAAAGAAGATTCAAAGAGAGTGAGATGCCAGCTCCTTTCATTCAGTCAGTAGCTTCAATCATTTCTGGACGTTTTTCAATGGCAAAAATCAATGAATATTGTAAATGCACAAACTGTAATTTCTCCGCATTGCAAGGTGCAATTCTGAAATTTTTTGCTTTTTCCTGCTCCACTTAGCATGATAAAGAAGATTCAAAGAGAGTGAGATGCCAGCTCCTTTCATTCAGTCAGTAGCTTCAATCATTTCTGGACGTTTTTCAATGGCAAAAATCAATGAATATTGTAAATGCACAAACAGTAATTTCTCCGCATTGCAAGTTGCAATTCTGAAATTTTTTGCTTTTTCCTGCTCCTCTTAGCATGATAAAGAAGATTCAAAGAGAGTGAGATGCCAGCTCCTTTCATTCAGTCAGTACCTTCAATCATTTCTGGACGTTTTTCAATGGCAAAAATCAATGAATATTGTAAATGCACAAACAGTAATTTCTCCGCATTGCAAGGTGCAATTCTGAAATTTTTTGCTTTTTCCTGCTCCTCTTAGCATGATAAAGAAGATTCAAAGAGAGTGAGATGCCAGCTCCTTTCATTCAGTCAGTAGCTTCAAACATTTCTGGTATATGAATAACATGATGTTTTTCAATGGCAAAAATCAATGAATATTGTAAATGCACAAACAGTAATTTCTCCGCATTGCAAGGTGCAAGTCTGAAATTTTTTGCTTTTTTCTGCTCCTCTTAGCATGATAAAGAAGATTCAAAGAGAGTGAGATGCCAGCTCCTTTCATTCAGTCAGTAGCTTCAAACATTTCTGGTATATGAATAACATGATGTTTTTCAATGGCAAAAATCAATGAATATTGTAAATGCACAAACAGTAATTTCTCCGCATTGCAAGGTGCAAGTCTGAAATTTTTTGCTTTTTCCTGCTCCTCTTAGCATGATAAAGAAGATTCAAAGAGAGTGAGATGCCAGCTACTTTCATTCAGTCAGTAGCTTCAATCATTTCTGGATGTTTTTCAATGGTAAAAATCAATGAATATTGTAAATGCACAAACAGTAATTTCTCCACATTGCAAGGTGCAATTCTGAAATTTTTTGCTTTTTCATGCTCCTCTTAGCATGATAAAGAAGATTCAAAGAGATTGAGATGCCAGCTCCTTTCATTCAGTCAGTAGCTTTAAACATTTCTGGTATATGAATAACATTATGTTTTTCAATGGCAAAAATCAATGAATATTGTAAATGCACAAACAGTAATTTCTCCGCATTGCAAGGTGCAATTCTGAAATTTTTTGCTTTTTCCTGCTCCTCTTAGCATGATAAAGAAGATTCAAAGAGAGTGAGATGCCAGCTCCTTTCATTCAGTCAGTAGCTTCAAACATTTCTGGTATATGAATAACATGATGTTTTTCAATGGCAAAAATCAATGAATATTGTAAATGCACAAACAGTAATTTCTCCGCATTGCAAGGTGCAATTCTGAAATTTTTTGCTTTTTCCTGCTCCTCTTAGCATGATAAAGAAGATTCAAAGAGAGTGAGATGCCAGCTCCTTTCATTCAGTCAGTAGCTTGAATCATTTCTGGACGTTTTTCAATGGCAAAAATCAACGAATATTGTAAATGCACAAACAGTAATTTCTCCGCATTGCAAGGTGCAATTCTGAAATTTTTTGCTTTTTCCTGCTCCTCTTAGCATGATAAAGAAGATTCAAAGAGAGTGAGATGCCAGCTCCTTTCATTCAGTCAGTAGCTTCAATCATTTCTGGACGTTTTTCAATGGCAAAAATCAATGAATATTGTAAATGCACAAACTGTAATTTCTCCGCATTGCAAGGTGCAATTCTGAAATTTTTTGCTTTTTCCTGCTCCTCTTAGCATGATAAAGAAGATTCAAAGAGAGTGAGATGCCAGCTCCTTTCATTCAGTCAGTAGCTTCAATAATTTCTGGACGTTTTTCAATGGCAAAAATCAATGAATATTGTAAATGCACAAACAGTAAATTCTCCGCATTGCAAGGTGCAATTCTGAAATTTTTTGCTTTTTCCTGCTCCTCTTAGCATGATAAAGAAGATTCAAAGAGAGTGATATGCCAGCTCCTTTCCTTCAGTCAGTAGCTTCAATCATTTCTGGTATATGAATAACATAATGTTTTTCAATGGCAAAAATCAATGAATTTTGTAAATGCACAAACAGTAATTTCTCCGCATTGCAAGGCGCAATTCTGAAATTTTTTGCTTTTTCCTGCTCCTCTTAGCATGATAAAGAAGATTCAAAGAGAGTGAGATGCCAGCTCCTTTCATTCAGTCAGTAGCTTCAATCATTTCTGGACATTTTTCAATGGCAAAAATCAATGAATATTGTAAATGCACAAACAGTAATTTCTCCGCATTGCAAGGTGCAATTCTGAAATTTTTTGCTTTTTCCTGCTCCTCTTAGCATGATAAAGAAGATTCAAAGAGAGTGAGATGCCAGCTCCTTTCATTCAGTCAGTAGCTTCAATCATTTCTGGACGTTTTTCAATGGCAAAAATCAATGAATATTGTAAATGCACAAACAGTAATTTCTCCGCATTGCAAGGTGCAATTCTGAAATTTTTTGCTTTTTCCTGCTCCTCTTAGCATGATAAAGAAGATTCAAAGAGAGTGAGGTGCCAGCTCCTTTCATTCAGTCAGGAGCTTCAAACATTTCTGGTATATGAATAACATGTTTTTCAATGGCAAAAATCAATGAATATTGTAAATGCACAAACAGTAAATTCTCCGCATTGCAAGGTGCAATTCTGAAATTTTTTGCTTTTTCCTGCTCCTCTTAGCATGATAAAGAAGATTCAAAGAGAGTGAGATGCCAGCTCCTTTCATTCAGTCAGTAGCTTCAATCATTTCTGGACGTTTTTCAATGGCAAAAATCAATGAATATTGTAAATGCACAAACTGTAATTTCTCCGCATTGCAAGGTGCAATTCTGAAATTTTTTGCTTTTTCCTGCTACTCTTAGCATGATAAAGAAGATTCAAAGAGAGTGAGATGCCAGCTCCTTTCATTCAGTCAGTAGCTTCAATCATTTCTGGACGTTTTTCAATGGCAAAAATCAACGAATATTGTAAATGCACAAACAGTAATTTCTCCGCATTGCAAGGTGCAATTCTGAAATTTTTTGCTTTTTCCTGCTCCTCTTAGCATGATAAAGAAGATTCAAAGAGAGTGAGATGCCAGCTCCTTTCATTCAGTCAGTAGCTTCAATCATTTCTGGACGTTTTTCAATGGCAAAAATCAATGAATATTGTAAATGCACAAACTGTAATTTCTCCGCATTGCAAGGTGCAATTCTGAAATTTTTTGCTTTTTCCTGCTCCACTTAGCATGATAAAGAAGATTCAAAGAGAGTGAGATGCCAGCTCCTTTCATTCAGTCAGTAGCTTCAATCATTTCTGGACGTTTTTCAATGGCAAAAATCAATGAATATTGTAAATGCACAAACAGTAATTTCTCCGCATTGCAAGTTGCAATTCTGAAATTTTTTGCTTTTTCCTGCTCCTCTTAGCATGATAAAGAAGATTCAAAGAGAGTGAGATGCCAGCTCCTTTCATTCAGTCAGTACCTTCAATCATTTCTGGACGTTTTTCAATGGCAAAAATCAATGAATATTGTAAATGCACAAACAGTAATTTCTCCGCATTGCAAGGTGCAATTCTGAAATTTTTTGCTTTTTCCTGCTCCTCTTAGCATGATAAAGAAGATTCAAAGAGAGTGAGATGCCAGCTCCTTTCATTCAGTCAGTAGCTTCAAACATTTCTGGTATATGAATAACATGATGTTTTTCAATGGCAAAAATCAATGAATATTGTAAATGCACAAACAGTAATTTCTCCGCATTGCAAGGTGCAAGTCTGAAATTTTTTGCTTTTTTCTGCTCCTCTTAGCATGATAAAGAAGATTCAAAGAGAGTGAGATGCCAGCTCCTTTCATTCAGTCAGTAGCTTCAATCATTTCTGGACGTTTTTCAATGGCAAAAATCAATGAATATTGTAAATGCACAAACAGTAATTTCTCCACATTGCAAGGTGCAATTCTGAAATTTTTTGCTTTTTCATGCTCCTCTTAGCATGATAAAGAAGATTCAAAGAGATTGAGATGCCAGCTCCTTTCATTCAGTCAGTAGCTTCAAACATTTCTGGTATATGAATAACATTATGTTTTTCAATGGCAAAAATCAATGAATATTGTAAATGCACAAACAGTAATTTCTCCGCATTGCAAGGTGCAATTCTGAAATTTTTTGCTTTTTCCTGCTCCTCTTAGCATGATAAAGAAGATTCAAAGAGAGTGAGATGCCAGCTCCTTTCATTCAGTCAGTAGCTTCAAACATTTCTGGTATATGAATAACATGATGTTTTTCAATGGCAAAAATCAATGAATATTGTAAATGCACAAACAGTAATTTCTCCGCATTGCAAGGTGCAAGTCTGAAATTTTTTGCTTTTTCCTGCTCCTCTTAGCATGATAAAGAAGATTCAAAGAGAGTGAGATGCCAGCTACTTTCATTCAGTCAGTAGCTTCAATCATTTCTGGACGTTTTTCAATGGTAAAAATCAATGAATATTGTAAATGCACAAACAGTAATTTCTCCACATTGCAAGGTGCAATTCTGAAATTTTTTGCTTTTTCCTGCTCCTCTTAGCATGATAAAGAAGATTCAAAGAGAGTGAGATGCCAGCTCCTTTCATTCAGTCAGTAGCTTCAAACATTTCTGGTATATGAATAACATGATGTTTTTCAATGGCAAAAATCAATGAATATTGTAAATGCACAAACAGTAATTTCTCCGCATTGCAAGGTGCAATTCTGAAATTTTTTGCTTTTTCCTGCTCCTCTTAGCATGATAAAGAAGATTCAAAGAGAGTGAGATGCCAGCTCCTTTCATTCAGTCAGTAGCTTCAATCATTTCTGGATGTTTTTCAATGGCAAAAATCAATGAATATTGTAAATGCACAAACAGTAATTTCTCCGCATTGCAAGGTGCAATTCTGAAATTTTTTGCTTTTTCCTGCTCCTCTTAGCATGATAAAGAAGATTCAAAGAGAGTGAGATGCCAGCTCCTTTCATTCAGTCAGTAGCTTCAATCATTTCTGGACGTTTTTCAATGGCAAAAATCAATGAATATTGTAAATGCACAAACAGTAATTTCTCCGCATTGCAAGGTGCAATTCTGAAATTTTTTGCTTTTTCCTGCTCCTCTTAGCATGATAAAGAAGATTCAAAGAGAGTGAGATGCCAGCTCCTTTCATTCAGTCAGTACCTTCAATCATTTCTGGACGTTTTTCAATGGCAAAAATCAATGAATATTGTAAATGCACAAACAGTAATTTCTCCGCATTGCAAGGTGCAATTCTGAAATTTTTTGCTTTTTCCCGCTCCTCTTAGCATGATAAAGAAGATTCAAAGAGATTGAGGTGCCAGCTCCTTTCATTCAGTCAGTAGCTTCAAACATTTCTGGTATATGAATAACATGTTTTTCAATGGCAAAAATCAATGAATATTGTAAATGCACAAACAGTAATTTCTCCGCATTGCAAGGTGCAATTCTGAAATTTTTTGCTTTTTCCTGCTCCTCTTAGCATGATAAAGAAGATTCAAAGAGAGTGAGATGCCAGCTCCTTTCATTCAGTCAGTAGCTTCAATCATTTCTGGACGTTTTTCAATGGCAAAAATCAATGAATATTGTAAATGCACAAACAGTAATTTCTCCGCAATGCAAGGTGCAATTCTGAAATTTCTTGCTTTTTCCTGCTCCTCTAAGCATGATAAAGAAGATTCAAAGAGAGTGAGATGCCAGCTCCTTTCATTCAGTCAGTAGCTTCAATCATTTCTGGACGTTTTTCAATGGCAAAAATCAATGAATATTGTAAATGCACAAACAGTAATTTCTCCGCATTGCAAGGTGCAATTCTGAAATTTTTTGCTTTTTCCTGCTCCTCTTAGCATGATAAAGAAGATTCAAAGAGAGTGAGATGCCAGCTCCTTTCATTCAGTCAGTAGCTTCAAACATTTCTGGTATATGAATAACATGATGTTTTTCAATGGCAAAAATCAATGAATATTGTAAATGCACAAACAGTAATTTCTCCGCATTGCAAGGTGCAAGTCTGAAATTTTTTGCTTTTTCCTGCTCCTCTTAGCATGATAAAGAAGATTCAAAGAGAGTGAGATGCCAGCTACTTTCATTCAGTCAGTAGCTTCAATCATTTCTGGACGTTTTTCAATGGTAAAAATCAATGAATATTGTAAATGCACAAACAGTAATTTCTCCACATTGCAAGGTGCAATTCTAAAATTTTTTGCTTTTTCCTGCTCCTCTTAGCATGATAAAGAAGATTCAAAGAGAGTGAGATGCCAGCTCCTTTCACTCAGTCAGTAGCTTCAAACATTTCTGGTATATGAATAACATGATGTTTTTCAATGGCAAAAATCAATGAATATTGTAAATGCACAAACAGTAATTTCTCCGCATTGCAAGGTGCAATTCTGAAATTTTTTGCTTTTTCCTGCTCCTCTTAGCATGATTCAAAGAGAGTGAGATGCCAGCTCCTTTTATTCAGTCAGTAGCTTCAATCATTTCTGGACGTTTTTCAATGGCAAAAATCAATGAATATTGTAAATGCACAAAATAATTTCTCCGCATTGCAAGGTGCAATTCTGAAATTTTTTGCTTTTTCCTGCTCCTCTTAGCATGATAAAGAAGATTCAAAGAGAGTGAGATGTCAGCTCCTTTCATTCAGTCAGTAGCTTCAAACATTTCTGGTATATGAATAACATGATGTTTTTCAATGGCAAAAATCAATGAATATTGTAAATGCACAAACAGTAATTTCTCCGCATTGCAAGGTGCAATTCTGAAATTTTTTGCTTTTTCCTGCTCCTCTTAGCATGATAAAGAAGATTCAAAGAGAGTGAGATGCCAGCTCCTTTCATTCAGTCAGTAGCTTCAAACATTTCTGGTATATGAATAACATAATGTTTTCAATGGCAAAAATCAATGAATATTGTAAATGCACAAACAGTAATTTCTCCGCATTGCAAGGTGCAAGTCTGAAATTTTTTGCTTTTTCCTGCTCCTCTTAGCATGATAAAGAAGATTCAAAGAGAGTGAGATGCCAGCTACTTTCATTCAGTCAGTAGCTTCAATCATTTCTGGACGTTTTTCAATGGTAAAAATCAATGAATATTGTAAATGCACAAACAGTAATTTCTCCACATTGCAAGGTGCAATTCTGAAGTTTTTTGCTTTTTCCTGCTCCTCTTAGCATGATAAAGAAGATTCAAAGAGATTGAGATGCCAGCTCCTTTCATTCAGTCAGTAGCTTCAAACATTTCTGGTATATGAATAACATGATGTTTTTCAATGGAAAAAATCAATGAATATTGTAAATGCACAAACAGTAATTTCTCCGCATTGCAAGGTGCAATTCTGAAATTTTTTGCTTTTTCCTGCTCCTCTTAGCATGATAAAGAAGATTCAAAGAGAGTGAGATGCCAGCTCCTTTCATTCAGTCAGTAGCTTCAAACATTTCTGGTATATCAATAACATGATGTTTTTCAATGGCAAAAATCAATGAATATTGTAAATGCACAAACAGTAATTTCTCCGCATTGCAAGGTGCAAGTCTGAAATTTTTTGCTTTTTCCTGCTCCTCTTAGCATGATAAAGAAGATTCAAAGAGAGTGAGATGCCAGCTACTTTCATTCAGTCAGTAGCTTCAATCATTTCTGGACGTTTTTCAATGGTAAAAATCAATGAATATTGTAAATGCACAAACAGTAATTTCTCCACATTGCAAGGTGCAATTCTGAAATTTTTTGCTTTTTCCTGCTCCTCTTAGCATGATAAAGAAGATTCAAAGAGAGTGAGATGCCAGCTCCTTTCATTCAGTCAGTAGCTTCAAACATTTCTGGTATATGAATAACATGATGTTTTTCAATGGCAAAAATCAATGAATATTGTAAATGCACAAACAGTAATTTCTCCGCATTGCAAGGTGCAATTCTGAAATTTTTTGCTTTTTCCTGCTCCTCTTAGCATGATAAAGATTCAAAGAGAGTGAGATGCCAGCTCCTTTCATTCAGTCAGTAGCTTCAATCATTTCTGGACGTTTCTCAATGGCAAAAATCAATGAATATTGTAAATGCACAAACTGTAATTTCTCTGCATTTCAAGGTGCAATTCTGAAATTTTTTGCTTTTTCCTGCTCCTCTTAGCATGATAAAGAAGATTCAAAGAGAGTGAGATGCCAGCTCCTTTCATTCAGTCAGTAGCTTCAATCATTTCTGGACGTTTTTCAATGGCAAAAATCAATGAATTTTGTAAATGCACAAACAGTAATTTCTCCGCATTGCAAGGTGCAATTCTGAAATTTTTTGCTTTTTCCTGCTCCTCTTAGCATGATAAAGAAGATTCAAAGAGAGTGAGATGCCAGCTCCTTTCATTCAGTCAGTACCTTCAATCATTTCTGGACGTTTTTCAATGGCAAAAATCAATGAATATTGTAAATGCACAAACAGTAATTTCTCCGCATTGCAAGGTGCAATTCTGAAATTTTTTGCTTTTTCCCGCTCCTCTTAGCATGATAAAGAAGATTCAAAGAGAGTGAGGTGCCAGCTCCTTTCATTCAGTCAGTAGCTTCAAACATTTCTGGTATATGAATAACATGTTTTTCAATGGCAAAAATCAATGAATATTGTAAATGCACAAACAGTAATTTCTCCGCATTGCAAGGTGCAATTCTGAAATTTTTTGCTTTTTCCTGCTCCTCTTAGCATGATAAAGAAGATTCAAAGAGAGTGAGATGCCAGCTCCTTTCATTCAGTCAGTAGCTTCAATCATTTCTGGACGTTTTTCAATGGCAAAAATCAATGAATATTGTAAATGCACAAACAGTAATTTCTCCGCATTGCAAGGTGCAATTCTGAAATTTTTTGCTTTTTCCTGCTCCTCTTAGCATGATAAAGAAGATTCAAAGAGAGTGAGATGCCAGCTCCTTTCATTCAGTCAGTAGCTTCAATCATTTCTGGACGTTTTTCAATGGCAAAAATCAATGAATATTGTAAATGCACAAACAGTAATTTCTCCGCATTGCAAGGTGCAATTCTGAAATTTTTTGCTTTTTCCTGCTCCTCTTAGCATGATAAAGAAGATTCAAAGAGAGTGAGATGCCAGCTCCTTTCATTCAGTCAGTAGCTTCAAACATTTCTGTTATATGAATAACATGATGTTTTTCAATGGCAAAAATCAATGAATATTGTAAATGCACAAACAGTAATTTCTCCGCATTGCAAGGTGCAAGTCTGAAATTTTTTGCTTTTTCCTGCTCGTCTTAGCATGATAAAGAAGATTCAAAGAGAGTGAGATGCCAGCTACTTTCATTCAGTCAGTAGCTTCAATCATTTCTGGACGTTTTTCAATGGTAAAAATCAATGAATATTGTAAATGCACAAACAGTAATTTCTCCACATTGCAAGGTGCAATTCTGAAATTTTTTGCTTTTTCCTGCTCCTCTTAGCATGATAAAGAAGATTCAAAGAGTGAGGTGCCAGCTCCTTTCATTCAGTCAGTAGCTTCAAACATTTCTGGTATATGAATAACATGTTTTTCAATGGCAAAAATCAATGAATATTGTAAATGCACAAACAGTAATTTCTCCGCATTGCAAGGTGCAATTCTGAAATTTTTTGCTTTTTCCTGCTCCTCTTAGCATGATAAAGAAGATTCAAAGAGAGTGAGATGCCAGCTCCTTTCATTCAGTCAGTAGCTTCAATAATTTCTGGACGTTTTTCAATGGCAAAAATCAATGAATATTGTAAATGCACAAACAGTAATTTCTCCGCATTGCAAGGTGCAATTCTGAAATTTTTTGCTTTTTCCTGCTCCTCTTAGCATGATAAAGAAGATTCAAAGAGAGTGAGATGCCAGCTCCTTTCATTCAGTCAGTAGCTTCAATCATTTCTGGACGTTTTTCAATGGCAAAAATCAATGAATATTGTAAATGCACAAACAGTAATTTCTCCGCATTGCAAGGTGCAAGTCTGAAATTTTTTGCTTTTTCCTGCTCGTCTTAGCATGATAAAGAAGATTCAAAGAGAGTGAGATGCCAGCTACTTTCATTCAGTCAGTAGCTTCAATCATTTCTGGACGTTTTTCAATGGTAAAAATCAATGAATATTGTAAATGCACAAACAGTAATTTCTCCACATTGCAAGGTGCAATTCTGAAATTTTTTGCTTTTCCCTGCTCCTCTTAGCATGATAAAGAAGATTCAAAGAGAGTGAGATGCCAGCTCCTTTCATTCAGTCAGTAGCTTCAAACATTTCTGGTATATGAATAACATGATGTTTTTCAATGGCAAAAATCAATGAATATTGTAAATGCACAAACAGTAATTTCTCCGCATTGCAAGGTGCAATTCTGAAATTTTTTGCTTTTTCCTGCTCCTCTTAGCATGATAAAGAAGATTCAAAGAGAGTGAGATGCCAGCTCCTTTCATTCAGTCAGTAGCTTCAAACATTTCTGGTATATGAATAACATGATGTTTTTCAATGGCAAAAATCAATGAATATTGTAAATGCACAAACAGTAATTTCTCCGCATTGCAAGGTGCAATTCTGAAATTTTTTGCTTTTTCCTGCTCCTCTTAGCATGATAAAGAAGATTCAAAGAGAGTGAGATGCCAGCTCCTTTCATTCAGTCAGTAGCTTCAATCAATTCTGGACGTTTTTCAATGGCAAAAATCAATGAATATTGTAAATGCACAAACAGTAATTTCTCCGCATTGCAAGGTGCAATTCTGAAATTTTTTACTTTTTCCTGCTCCTCTTAGCATGATAAAGAAGATTCAAAGAGAGTGAGATGCCAGCTCCTTTCATTCAGTCAGTAGCTTCAATCATTTCTGGTATATGAATAACATGATGTTTTTCAATGGCAAAAATCAATGAATATTGTAAATGCACAAACAGTAATTTCTCCGCATTGCAAGGTGCAATTCTGAAATTTTTTGCTTTTTCCTGCTCCTCTTAGCATGATAAACAAGATTCAAAGAGAGTGAGATGCCAGCTCCTTTCATTCAGTCAGTAGCTTCAATCATTTCTGGACGTTTTTCAATGGCAAAAATCAATGAATATTGTAAATGCACAAACAGTAATTTCTCCGCATTGCAAGGTGCAATTCTGAAATTTTTTGCTTTTTCCTGCTCCTCTTAGCATGATAAAGAAGATTCAAAGAGAGTGAGATGCCAGCTCCTTTCATTCAGTCAGTAGCTTCAAACATTTCTGGTATATGAATAACATGATGTTTTTCAATGGCAAAAATCAATGAATATTGTAAATGCACAAACAGTAATTTCTCCGCATTGCAAGGTGCAATTCTGAAATTTTTTGCTTTTTCCTGCTCCTCTTAGCATGATAAAGAAGATTCAAAGAGAGTGAGATGCCAGCTCCTTTCATTCAGTCAGTAGCTTCAATCATTTCTGGACGTTTTTCAATGGCAAAAATCAATGAATATTGTAAATGCACAAACAGTAATTTCTCCGCATTGCAAGGTGCAATTCTGAAATTTTTTGCTTTTTCCTGCTCCTCTTAGCATGATAAAGAAGATTCAAAGAGAGTGAGATGCCAGCTCCTTTCATTCAGTCAGTAGCTTCAATCATTTCTGGACGTTTTTCAATGGCAAAAATCAATGAATATTGTAAATGCACAAACAGTAATTTCTCCACATTGCAAGGTGCAATTCTGAAATTTTTTGCTTTTTCCTGCTCCTCTTAGCATGATAAAGAAGATTCAAAGAGAGTGAGATGCCAGCTCCTTTCATTCAGTCAGTAGCTTCAAACATTTCTGGTATATGAATAACATGATGTTTTTCAATGGCAAAAATCAATGAATATTGTAAATGCACAAACAGTAATTTCTCTGCATTGCAAGGTGCAATTCTGAAATTTTTTGCTTTTTCCTGCTCCTCTTAGCATGATAAAGAAGATTCAAAGAGAGTGAGATGCCAGCTCCTTTCATTCAGTCAGTAGCTTCAAACATTTCTGGTATATGAATAACATGATGTTTTTCAATGGCAAAAATCAATGAATATTGTAAATGCACAAACAGTAATTTCTCCGCATTGCAAGGTGCAATTCTGAAATTTTTTGCTTTTTCCTGCTCCTCTTAGCATGATAAAGAAGATTCAAAGAGAGTGAGATGCCAGCTACTTTCATTCAGTCAGTAGATTCAATCATTTCTGGACGTTTTTCATTGTTAAAAATCAATGAATATTGTAAATGCACAAACAGTAATTTCTCCACATTGCAAGGTGCAATTCTGAAATTTTTTGCTTTTTCCTGCTCCTCTTAGCATGATAATGAAGATTCAAAGAGAGTGAGATGCCAGCTCCTTTCATTCAGTCAGTAGCTTCAAACATTTCTGGTATATGAATAACATGATGTTTTTCAATGGCAAAAATCAATGAATATTGTAAATGCACAAACAGTAATTTCTCCGCATTGCAAGGTGCAATTCTGAAATTTTTTGCTTTTTCCTGCTCCTCTTAGCATGATAAAGAAGATTCAAAGAGAGTGAGATGCCAGCTCCTTTCATTCAGTCAGTAGCTTCAATCAATTCTGGACGTTTTTCAATGGCAAAAATCAATGAATATTGTAAATGCACAAACAGTAATTTCTCCGCATTGCAAGGTGCAATTCTGAAATTTTTTACTTTTTCCTGCTCCTCTTAGCATGATAAAGAAGATTCAAAGAGAGTGAGATGCCAGCTCCTTTCATTCAGTCAGTAGCTTCAATCATTTCTGGTATATGAATAACATGATGTTTTTCAATGGCAAAAATCAATGAATATTGTAAATGCACAAACAGTAATTTCTCCGCATTGCAAGGTGCAATTCTGAAATTTTTTGCTTTTTCCTGCTCCTCTTAGCATGATAAACAAGATTCAAAGAGAGTGAGATGCCAGCTCCTTTCATTCAGTCAGTAGCTTCAATCAATTCTGGACGTTTTTCAATGGCAAAAATCAATGAATATTGTAAATGCACAAACAGTAATTTCTCCGCATTGCAAGGTGCAATTCTGAAATTTTTTGCTTTTTCCTGCTCCTCTTAGCATGATAATGAAGATTCAAAGAGAGTGAGATGCCAGCTCCTTTCATTCAGTCAGTAGCTTCAAACATTTCTGGTATATGAATAACATGATGTTTTTCAATGGCAAAAATCAATGAATATTGTAAATGCACAAACAGTAATTTCTCCGCATTGCAAGGTGCAATTCTGAAATTTTTTGCTTTTTCCTGCTCCTCTTAGCATGATAAAGAAGATTCAAAGAGAGTGAGATGCCAGCTCCTTTCATTCAGTCAGTAGCTTCAATCATTTCTGGATGTTTTTCAATGGCAAAAATCAATGAATATTGTAAATGCACAAACTGTAATTTCTCCGCATTGCAAGGTGCAATTCTGAAATTTTTTACTTTTTCCTGCTCCTCTTAGCATGATAAAGAAGATTCAAAGAGAGTGAGATGCCAGCTCCTTTCATTCAGTCAGTAGCTTCAATCATTTCTGGACGTTTTTCAATGGCAAAAATCAATGAATATTGTAAATGCACAAACAGTAATTTCTCCGCATTGCAAGGTGCAATTCTGAAATTTTTTGCTTTTTCCTGCTCCTCTTAGCATGATAAAGAAGATTCAAAGAGAGTGAGATGCCAGCTCCTTTCATTCAGTCAGTACTTTCAATCATTTCTGGACATTTTTCAATGGCAAAAATCAATGAATATTGTAAATGCACAAACAGTAATTTCTCCGCATTGCAAGGTGCAATTCTGAATTTTTTTGCTTTTTCCCGCTCCTCTTAGCATGATAAAGAAGATTCAAAGAGAGTGAGGTGCCAGCTCCTTTCATTCAGTCAGTAGCTTCAAACATTTCTGGTATATGAATAACATGTTTTTCAATGGCAAAAATCAATGAATATTGTAAATGCACAAACAGTAATTTCTCCGCATTGCAAGGTGCAATTCTGAAATTTTTTGCTTTTTCCTGCTCCTCTTAGCATGATAATGAAGATTCAAAGAGAGTGAGATGCCAGCTCCTTTCATTCAGTCAGTAGCTTCAAACATTTCTGGTATATGAATAACATGATGTTTTTCAATGGCAAAAATCAATGAATATTGTAAATGCACAAACAGTAATTTCTCCGCATTGCAAGGTGCAATTCTGAAATTTTTTGCTTTTTCCTGCTCCTCTTAGCATGATAAAGAAGATTCAAAGAGAGTGAGATGCCAGCTCCTTTCATTCAGTCAGTAGCTTCAATCATTTCTGGATGTTTTTCAATGGCAAAAATCAATGAATATTGTAAATGCACAAACAGTAATTTCTCCGCATTGCAAGGTGCAATTCTGAAATTTTTTGCTTTTTCCTGCTCCTCTTAGCATGATAAACAAGATTCAAAGAGTGAGATGCCAGCTCCTTTCATTCAGTCAGTAGCTTCAATCATTTCTGGACGTTTTTCAATGGCAAAAATCAATGAATATTGTAAATGCACAAACAGTAATTTCTCCGCATTGCAAGGTGCAATTCTGAAATTTTTTGCTTTTTCCTGCTCCTCTTAGCATGATAAAGAAGATTCAAAGAGAGTGAGATGCCAGCTCCTTTCATTCAGTCAGTAGCTTCAAACATTTCTGGTATATGAATAACATGATGTTTTTCAATGGCAAAAATCAATGAATATTGTAAATGCACAAACAGTAATTTCTCCGCATTGCAAGGTGCAATTCTGAAATTTTTTGCTTTTTCCTGCTCCTCTTAGCATGATAAAGAAGATTCAAAGAGAGTGAGATGCCAGCTCCTTTCATTCAGTCAGTAGCTTCAATCATTTCTGGACGTTTTTCAATGGCAAAAATCAATGAATATTGTAAATGCACAAACAGTAATTTCTCCGCATTGCAAGGTGCAATTCTGAAATTTTTTGCTTTTTCCTGCTCCTCTTAGCATGATAAAGAAGATTCAAAGAGAGTGAGATGCCAGCTCCTTTCATTCAGTCAGTAGCTTCAATCATTTCTGGACGTTTTTCAATGGCAAAAATCAATGAATATTGTAAATGCACAAACAGTAATTTCTCCACATTGCAAGGTGCAATTCTGAAATTTTTTGCTTTTTCCTGCTCCTCTTAGCATGATAAAGAAGATTCAAAGAGAGTGAGATGCCAGCTCCTTTCATTCAGTCAGTAGCTTCAAACATTTCTGGTATATGAATAACATGATGTTTTTCAATGGCAAAAATCAATGAATATTGTAAATGCACAAACAGTAATTTCTCTGCATTGCAAGGTGCAATTCTGAAATTTTTTGCTTTTTCCTGCTCCTCTTAGCATGATAAAGAAGATTCAAAGAGAGTGAGATGCCAGCTCCTTTCATTCAGTCAGTAGCTTCAAACATTTCTGGTATATGAATAACTTGATGTTTTTCAATGGCAAAAATCAATGAATATTGTAAATGCACAAACAGTAATTTCTCCGCATTGCAAGGTGCAATTCTGAAATTTTTTGCTTTTTCCTGCTCCTCTTAGCATGATAAAGAAGATTCAAAGAGAGTGAGATGCCAGCTACTTTCATTCAGTCAGTAGATTCAATCATTTCTGGACGTTTTTCATTGTTAAAAATCAATGAATATTGTAAATGCACAAACAGTAATTTCTCCACATTGCAAGGTGCAATTCTGAAATTTTTTGCTTTTTCCTGCTCCTCTTAGCATGATAATGAAGATTCAAAGAGAGTGAGATGCCAGCTCCTTTCATTCAGTCAGTAGCTTCAAACATTTCTGGTATATGAATAACATGATGTTTTTCAATGGCAAAAATCAATGAATATTGTAAATGCACAAACAGTAATTTCTCCGCATTGCAAGGTGCAATTCTGAAATTTTTTGCTTTTTCCTGCTCCTCTTAGCATGATAAAGAAGATTCAAAGAGAGTGAGATGCCAGCTCCTTTCATTCAGTCAGTAGCTTCAATCAATTCTGGACGTTTTTCAATGGCAAAAATCAATGAATATTGTAAATGCACAAACAGTAATTTCTCCGCATTGCAAGGTGCAATTCTGAAATTTTTTACTTTTTCCTGCTCCTCTTAGCATGATAAAGAAGATTCAAAGAGAGTGAGATGCCAGCTCCTTTCATTCAGTCAGTAGCTTCAATCATTTCTGGTATATGAATAACATGATGTTTTTCAATGGCAAAAATCAATGAATATTGTAAATGCACAAACAGTAATTTCTCCGCATTGCAAGGTGCAATTCTGAAATTTTTTGCTTTTTCCTGCTCCTCTTAGCATGATAAACAAGATTCAAAGAGAGTGAGATGCCAGCTCCTTTCATTCAGTCAGTAGCTTCAATCAATTCTGGACGTTTTTCAATGGCAAAAATCAATGAATATTGTAAATGCACAAACAGTAATTTCTCCGCATTGCAAGGTGCAATTCTGAAATTTTTTGCTTTTTCCTGCTCCTCTTAGCATGATAATGAAGATTCAAAGAGAGTGAGATGCCAGCTCCTTTCATTCAGTCAGTAGCTTCAAACATTTCTGGTATATGAATAACATGATGTTTTTCAATGGCAAAAATCAATGAATATTGTAAATGCACAAACAGTAATTTCTCCGCATTGCAAGGTGCAATTCTGAAATTTTTTGCTTTTTCCTGCTCCTCTTAGCATGATAAAGAAGATTCAAAGAGAGTGAGATGCCAGCTCCTTTCATTCAGTCAGTAGCTTCAATCATTTCTGGATGTTTTTCAATGGCAAAAATCAATGAATATTGTAAATGCACAAACTGTAATTTCTCCGCATTGCAAGGTGCAATTCTGAAATTTTTTGCTTTTTCCTGCTCCTCTTAGCATGATAAAGAAGATTCAAAGAGAGTGAGATGCCAGCTCCTTTCATTCAGTCAGTAGCTTCAAACATTTCTGGTATATGAATAACATGATGTTTTTCAATGGCAAAAATCAATGAATATTGTAAATGCACAAACAGTAATTTCTCCGCATTGCAAGGTGCAATTCTGAAATTTTTTGCTTTTTCCTGCTCCTCTTAGCATGATAAAGAAGATTCAAAGAGAGTGAGATGCCAGCTCCTTTCATTCAGTCAGTAGCTTCAATCATTTCTGGACGTTTTTCAATGGCAAAAATCAATGAATATTGTAAATGCACAAACAGTAATTTCTCCGCATTGCAAGGTGCAATTCTGAAATTTTTTGCTTTTTCCTGCTCCTCTTAGCATGATAAAGAAGATTCAAAGAGAGTGAGATGCCAGCTCCTTTCATTCAGTCAGTAGCTTCAATCATTTCTGGACGTTTTTCAATGGCAAAAATCAATGAATATTGTAAATGCACAAACAGTAATTTCTCCACATTGCAAGGTGCAATTCTGAAATTTTTTGCTTTTTCCTGCTCCTCTTAGCATGATAAAGAAGATTCAAAGAGAGTGAGATGCCAGCTCCTTTCATTCAGTCAGTAGCTTCAAACATTTCTGGTATATGAATAACATGATGTTTTTCAATGGCAAAAATCAATGAATATTGTAAATGCACAAACAGTAATTTCTCTGCATTGCAAGGTGCAATTCTGAAATTTTTTGCTTTTTCCTGCTCCTCTTAGCATGATAAAGAAGATTCAAAGAGAGTGAGATGCCAGCTCCTTTCATTCAGTCAGTAGCTTCAAACATTTCTGGTATATGAATAACATGATGTTTTTCAATGGCAAAAATCAATGAATATTGTAAATGCACAAACAGTAATTTCTCCGCATTGCAAGGTGCAATTCTGAAATTTTTTGCTTTTTCCTGCTCCTCTTAGCATG
The DNA here is from genome assembly GCF_046119375.1 of Phyllobates terribilis. Classification (NCBI taxonomy): domain Eukaryota; kingdom Metazoa; phylum Chordata; class Amphibia; order Anura; family Dendrobatidae; genus Phyllobates; species Phyllobates terribilis. Next base: position 18,128 of record NW_027365124.1, on the reverse strand, counting down.
ATAAAGAAGATTCAAAGAGAGTGAGATGCCAGCTACTTTCATTCAGTCAGTAGATTCAATCATTTCTGGACGTTTTTCATTGTTAAAAATCAATGAATATTGTAAATGCACAAACAGTAATTTCTCCACATTGCAAGGTGCAATTCTGAAATTTTTTGCTTTTTCCTGCTCCTCTTAGCATGATAATGAAGATTCAAAGAGAGTGAGATGCCAGCTCCTTTCATTCAGTCAGTAGCTTCAAACATTTCTGGTATATGAATAACATGATGTTTTTCAATGGCAAAAATCAATGAATATTGTAAATGCACAAACAGTAATTTCTCCGCATTGCAAGGTGCAATTCTGAAATTTTTTGCTTTTTCCTGCTCCTCTTAGCATGATAAAGAAGATTCAAAGAGAGTGAGATGCCAGCTCCTTTCATTCAGTCAGTAGCTTCAATCAATTCTGGACGTTTTTCAATGGCAAAAATCAATGAATATTGTAAATGCACAAACAGTAATTTCTCCGCATTGCAAGGTGCAATTCTGAAATTTTTTACTTTTTCCTGCTCCTCTTAGCATGATAAAGAAGATTCAAAGAGAGTGAGATGCCAGCTCCTTTCATTCAGTCAGTAGCTTCAATCATTTCTGGTATATGAATAACATGATGTTTTTCAATGGCAAAAATCAATGAATATTGTAAATGCACAAACAGTAATTTCTCCGCATTGCAAGGTGCAATTCTGAAATTTTTTGCTTTTTCCTGCTCCTCTTAGCATGATAAACAAGATTCAAAGAGAGTGAGATGCCAGCTCCTTTCATTCAGTCAGTAGCTTCAATCAATTCTGGACGTTTTTCAATGGCAAAAATCAATGAATATTGTAAATGCACAAACAGTAATTTCTCCGCATTGCAAGGTGCAATTCTGAAATTTTTTGCTTTTTCCTGCTCCTCTTAGCATGATAATGAAGATTCAAAGAGAGTGAGATGCCAGCTCCTTTCATTCAGTCAGTAGCTTCAAACATTTCTGGTATATGAATAACATGATGTTTTTCAATGGCAAAAATCAATGAATATTGTAAATGCACAAACAGTAATTTCTCCGCATTGCAAGGTGCAATTCTGAAATTTTTTGCTTTTTCCTGCTCCTCTTAGCATGATAAAGAAGATTCAAAGAGAGTGAGATGCCAGCTCCTTTCATTCAGTCAGTAGCTTCAATCATTTCTGGATGTTTTTCAATGGCAAAAATCAATGAATATTGTAAATGCACAAACTGTAATTTCTCCGCATTGCAAGGTGCAATTCTGAAATTTTTTACTTTTTCCTGCTCCTCTTAGCATGATAAAGAAGATTCAAAGAGAGTGAGATGCCAGCTCCTTTCATTCAGTCAGTAGCTTCAATCATTTCTGGACGTTTTTCAATGGCAAAAATCAATGAATATTGTAAATGCACAAACAGTAATTTCTCCGCATTGCAAGGTGCAATTCTGAAATTTTTTGCTTTTTCCTGCTCCTCTTAGCATGATAAAGAAGATTCAAAGAGAGTGAGATGCCAGCTCCTTTCATTCAGTCAGTACTTTCAATCATTTCTGGACGTTTTTCAATGGCAAAAATCAATGAATATTGTAAATGCACAAACAGTAATTTCTCCGCATTGCAAGGTGCAATTCTGAATTTTTTTGCTTTTTCCCGCTCCTCTTAGCATGATAAAGAAGATTCAAAGAGAGTGAGGTGCCAGCTCCTTTCATTCAGTCAGTAGCTTCAAACATTTCTGGTATATGAATAACATGTTTTTCAATGGCAAAAATCAATGAATATTGTAAATGCACAAACAGTAATTTCTCCGCATTGCAAGGTGCAATTCTGAAATTTTTTGCTTTTTCCTGCTCCTCTTAGCATGATAATGAAGATTCAAAGAGAGTGAGATGCCAGCTCCTTTCATTCAGTCAGTAGCTTCAAACATTTCTGGTATATGAATAACATGATGTTTTTCAATGGCAAAAATCAATGAATATTGTAAATGCACAAACAGTAATTTCTCCGCATTGCAAGGTGCAATTCTGAAATTTTTTGCTTTTTCCTGCTCCTCTTAGCATGATAAAGAAGATTCAAAGAGAGTGAGATGCCAGCTCCTTTCATTCAGTCAGTACCTTCAATCATTTCTGGATGTTTTTCAATGGCAAAAATCAATGAATATTGTAAATGCACAAACTGTAATTTCTCCGCATTGCAAGGTGCAATTCTGAAATTTTTTACTTTTTCCTGCTCCTCTTTGCATGATAAAGAAGATTCAAAGAGAGTGATATGCCAGCTCCTTTCATTCAGTCAGTAGCTTCAATCATTTCTGGACATTTTTCAATGGCAAAAATCAATGAATATTGTAAATGCACAAACAGTAATTTCTCCGCATTGCAAGGTGCAATTCTGAAATTTTTTGCTTTTTCCTGCTCCTCTTAGCATGATAAAGAAGATTCAAAGAGAGTGAGATGCCAGCTCCTTTCATTCAGTCAGTACTTTCAATCATTTCTGGACGTTTTTCAATGGCAAAAATCAATGAATATTGTAAATGCACAAACAGTAATTTCTCCGCATTGCAAGGTGCAATTCTGAATTTTTTTGCTTTTTCCCGCTCCTCTTAGCATGATAAAGAAGATTCAAAGAGAGTGAAGTGCCAGCTCCTTTCATTCAGTCAGTAGCTTCAATCATTTCTGGACGTTTTTCAATGGTAAAAATCAATGAATATTGTAAATGCACAAACAGTAATTTCTCCACATTGCAAGGTGCAATTCTGAAATTTTTTGCTTTTCCCTGCTCCTCTTAGCATGATAAAGAAGATTCAAAGAGAGTGAGATGCCAGCTCCTTTCATTCAGTCAGTAGCTTCAAACATTTCTGGTATATGAATAACATGATGTTTTTCAATGGCAAAAATCAATGAATATTGTAAATGCACAAACAGTAATTTCTCCGCATTGCAAGGTGCAATTCTGAAATTTTTTGCTTTTTCCTGCTCCTCTTAGCATGATAAAGAAGATTCAAAGAGAGTGAGATGCCAGCTCCTTTCATTCAGTCAGTAGCTTCAAACATTTCTGGTATATGAATAACATGATGTTTTTCAATGGCAAAAATCAATGAATATTGTAAATGCACAAACAGTAATTTCTCCGCATTGCAAGGTGCAATTCTGAAATTTTTTGCTTTTTCCTGCTCCTCTTAGCATGATAAAGAAGATTCAAAGAGAGTGAGATGCCAGCTCCTTTCATTCAGTCAGTAGCTTCAATCAATTCTGGACGTTTTTCAATGGCAAAAATCAATGAATATTGTAAATGCACAAACAGTAATTTCTCCGCATTGCAAGGTGCAATTCTGAAATTTTTTGCTTTTTCCTGCTCCTCTTAGCATGATAAAGAAGATTCAAAGAGCGTGAGATGTCAGCTCCTTTCATTCAGTCAGTAGCTTCAAACATTTCTGGTATATGAATAACATGATGTTTTTCAATGGCAAAAATCAATGAATATTGTAAATGCACAAACAGTAATTTCTCCGCATTGCAAGGTGCAATTCTGAAATTTTTTGCTTTTTCCTGCTCCTCTTAGCATGATAAAGAAGATTCAAAGAGAGTGAGATGCCAGCTCCTTTCATTCAGTCAGTAGCTTCAATCATTTCTGGACGTTTTTCAATGGCAAAAATCAATGAATATTGTAAATGCACAAACAGTAATTTCTCCGCATTGCAAGGTGCAATTCTGAAATTTTTTGCTTTTTCCTGCTCCTCTTAGCATGATAAAGAAGATTCAAAGAGAGTGAGATGCCAGCTCCTTTCGTTCAGTCAGTAGCTTCAATCATTTCTGGACGTTTTTCAATGGCAAAAATCATTGAATATTATAAATGCACAAACAGTAATTTCTCCGCATTGCAAGGTGCAATTCTGAAATTTTTTACTTTTTCCTGCTCCTCTTAGCATGATAAAGAAGATTCAAAGAGAGTGAGATGCCAGCTCCTTTCATTCAGTCAGTAGCTTCAATCATTTCTGGTATATGAATAACATGATGTTTTTCAATGGCAAAAATCAATGAATATTGTAAATGCACAAACAGTAATTTCTCCGCATTGCAAGGTGCAATTCTGAAATTTTTTGCTTTTTCCTGCTCCTCTTAGCATGATAAACAAGATTCAAAGAGAGTGAGATGCCAGCTCCTTTCATTCAGTCAGTAGCTTCAATCATTTCTGGACGTTTTTCAATGGCAAAAATCAATGAATATTGTAAATGCACAAACAGTAATTTCTCCGCATTGCAAGGTGCAATTCTGAAATTTTTTGCTTTTTCCTGCTCCTCTTAGCATGATAAAGAAGATTCAAAGAGAGTGAGATGCCAGCTCCTTTCATTCAGTCAGTAGCTTCAAACATTTCTGGTATATGAATAACATGATGTTTTTCAATGGCAAAAATCAATGAATATTGTAAATGCACAAACAGTAATTTCTCCGCATTGCAAGGTGCAATTCTGAAATTTTTTGCTTTTTCCTGCTCCTCTTAGCATGATAAAGAAGATTCAAAGAGAGAGAGATGCCAGCTCCTTTCATTCAGTCAGTAGCTTCAATCATTTCTGGACGTTTTTCAATGGCAAAAATCAATGAATATTGTAAATGCACAAACAGTAATTTCTCCGCATTGCAAGGTGCAATTCTGAAATTTTTTGCTTTTTCCTGCTCCTCTTAGCATGATAAAGAAGATTCAAAGAGAGTGAGATGCCAGCTCCTTTCATTCAGTCAGTAGCTTCAATCATTTCTGGACGTTTTTCAATGGCAAAAATCAATGAATATTGTAAATGCACAAACAGTAATTTCTCCGCATTGCAAGGTGCAATTCTGAAATTTTTTGCTTTTTCCTGCTCCTCTTAGCATGATAAAGAAGATTCAAAGAGAGTGAGATGCCAGCTCCTTTCATTCAGTCAGTAGCTTCAAACATTTCTGGTATATGAATAACATGATGTTTTTCAATGGCAAAAATCAATGAATATTGTAAATGCACAAACAGTAATTTCTCCGCATTGCAAGGTGCAATTCTGAAATTTTTTGCTTTTTCCTGCTCCTCTTAGCATGATAAAGAAGATTCAAAGAGAGTGAGATGCCAGCTCCTTTCATTCAGTCAGTAGCTTCAATCATTTCTGGACGTTTTTCAATGGCAAAAATCAATGAATATTGTAAATGCACAAACAGTAATTTCTCCGCATTGCAAGGTGCAATTCTGAAATTTTTTGCTTTTTCCTGCTCCTCTTAGCATGATAAAGAAGATTCAAAGAGAGTGAGATGCCAGCTCCTTTCATTCAGTCAGTAGCTTCAATCATTTCTGGACGTTTTTCAATGGCAAAAATCAATGAATATTGTAAATGCACAAACAGTAATTTCTCCACATTGCAAGGTGCAATTCTGAAATTTTTTGCTTTTTCCTGCTCCTCTTAGCATGATAAAGAAGATTCAAAGAGAGTGAGATGCCAGCTCCTTTCATTCAGTCAGTAGCTTCAAACATTTCTGGTATATGAATAACATGATGTTTTTCAATGGCAAAAATCAATGAATATTGTAAATGCACAAACAGTAATTTCTCCGCATTGCAAGGTGCAATTCTGAAATTTTTTGCTTTTTCCTGCTCCTCTTAGCATGATAAAGAAGATTCAAAGAGAGTGAGATGCCAGCTCCTTTCATTCAGTCAGTAGCTTCAAACATTTCTGGTATATGAATAACATGATGTTTTTCAATGGCAAAAATCAATGAATATTGTAAATGCACAAACAGTAATTTCTCCGCATTGCAAGGTGCAATTCTGAAATTTTTTGCTTTTTCCTGCTCCTCTTAGCATGATAAAGAAGATTCAAAGAGAGTGAGATGCCAGCTACTTTCATTCAGTCAGTAGATTCAATCATTTCTGGACGTTTTTCATTGTTAAAAATCAATGAATATTGTAAATGCACAAACAGTAATTTCTCCACATTGCAAGGTGCAATTCTGAAATTTTTTGCTTTTTCCTGCTCCTCTTAGCATGATAATGAAGATTCAAAGAGAGTGAGATGCCAGCTCCTTTCATTCAGTCAGTAGCTTCAAACATTTCTGGTATATGAATAACATGATGTTTTTCAATGGCAAAAATCAATGAATATTGTAAATGCACAAACAGTAATTTCTCCGCATTGCAAGGTGCAATTCTGAAATTTTTTGCTTTTTCCTGCTCCTCTTAGCATGATAAAGAAGATTCAAAGAGAGTGAGATGCCAGCTCCTTTCATTCAGTCAGTAGCTTCAATCATTTCTGGATGTTTTTCAATGGCAAAAATCAATGAATATTGTAAATGCACAAACTGTAATTTCTCCGCATTGCAAGGTGCAATTCTGAAATTTTTTACTTTTTCCTGCTCCTCTTAGCATGATAAAGAAGATTCAAAGAGAGTGAGATGCCAGCTCCTTTCATTCAGTCAGTAGCTTCAATCATTTCTGGACGTTTTTCAATGGCAAAAATCAATGAATATTGTAAATGCACAAACAGTAATTTCTCCGCATTGCAAGGTGCAATTCTGAAATTTTTTGCTTTTTCCTGCTCCTCTTAGCATGATAAAGAAGATTCAAAGAGAGTGAGATGCCAGCTCCTTTCATTCAGTCAGTACTTTCAATCATTTCTGGACGTTTTTCAATGGCAAAAATCAATGAATATTGTAAATGCACAAACAGTAATTTCTCCGCATTGCAAGGTGCAATTCTGAATTTTTTTGCTTTTTCCCGCTCCTCTTAGCATGATAAAGAAGATTCAAAGAGAGTGAGGTGCCAGCTCCTTTCATTCAGTCAGTAGCTTCAAACATTTCTGGTATATGAATAACATGTTTTTCAATGGCAAAAATCAATTAATATTGTAAATGCACAAACAGTAATTTCTCCGCATTGCAAGGTGCAATTCTGAAATTTTTTGCTTTTTCCTGCTCCTCATAGCATGATAATGAAGATTCAAAGAGAGTGAGATGCCAGCTCCTTTCATTCAGTCAGTAGCTTCAAACATTTCTGGTATATGAATAACATGATGTTTTTCAATGGCAAAAATCAATGAATATTGTAAATGCACAAACAGTAATTTCTCCGCATTGCAAGGTGCAATTCTGAAATTTTTTGCTTTTTCCTGCTCCTCTTAGCATGATAAAGAAGATTCAAAGAGAGTGAGATGCCAGCTCCTTTCATTCAGTCAGTAGCTTCAATCATTTCTGGATGTTTTTCAATGGCAAAAATCAATGAATATTGTAAATGCACAAACTGTAATTTCTCCGCATTGCAAGGTGCAATTCTGAAATTTTTTACTTTTTCCTGCTCCTCTTAGCATGATAAAGAAGATTCAAAGAGAGTGAGATGCCAGCTCCTTTCATTCAGTCAGTAGCTTCAATCATTTCTGGACATTTTTCAATGGCAAAAATCAATGAATATTGTAAATGCACAAACAGTAATTTCTCCGCATTGCAAGGTGCAATTCTGAAATTTTTTGCTTTTTCCTGCTCCTCTTAGCATGATAAAGAAGATTCAAAGAGAGTGAGATGCCAGCTCCTTTCATTCAGTCAGTACTTTCAATCATTTCTGGACGTTTTTCAATGGCAAAAATCAATGAATATTGTAAATGCACAAACAGTAATTTCTCCGCATTGCAAGGTGCAATTCTGAATTTTTTTGCTTTTTCCCGCTCCTCTTAGCATGATAAAGAAGATTCAAAGAGAGTGAGATGCCAGCTCCTTTCATTCAGTCAGTAGCTTCAATCATTTCTGGACATTTTTCAATGGCAAAAATCAATGAATATTGTAAATGCACAAACAGTAATTTCTCCGCATTGCAAGGTGCAATTCTGAAATTTTTTGCTTTTTCCTGCTCCTCTTAGCATGATAAAGAAGATTCAAAGAGAGTGAGATGCCAGCTACTTTCATTCAGTCAGTAGATTCAATCATTTCTGGACGTTTTTCATTGTTAAAAATCAATGAATATTGTAAATGCACAAACAGTAATTTCTCCACATTGCAAGGTGCAATTCTGAAATTTTTTGCTTTTTCCTGCTCCTCTTAGCATGATAATGAAGATTCAAAGAGAGTGAGATGCCAGCTCCTTTCATTCAGTCAGTAGCTTCAAACATTTCTGGTATATGAATAACATGATGTTTTTCAATGGCAAAAATCAATGAATATTGTAAATGCACAAACAGTAATTTCTCCGCATTGCAAGGTGCAATTCTGAAATTTTTTGCTTTTTCCTGCTCCTCTTAGCATGATAAAGAAGATTCAAAGAGAGTGAGATGCCAGCTCCTTTCATTCAGTCAGTAGCTTCAATCATTTCTGGATGTTTTTCAATGGCAAAAATCAATGAATATTGTAAATGCACAAACTGTAATTTCTCCGCATTGCAAGGTGCAATTCTGAAATTTTTTACTTTTTCCTGCTCCTCTTAGCATGATAAAGAAGATTCAAAGAGAGTGAGATGCCAGCTCCTTTCATTCAGTCAGTAGCTTCAATCATTTCTGGTATATGAATAACATGATGTTTTTCAATGGCAAAAATCAATGAATATTGTAAATGCACAAACAGTAATTTCTCCGCATTGCAAGGTGCAATTCTGAAATTTTTTGCTTTTTCCTGCTCCTCTTAGCATGATAAACAAGATTCAAAGAGAGTGAGATGCCAGCTCCTTTCATTCAGTCAGTAGCTTCAATCATTTCTGGACGTTTTTCAATGGCAAAAATCAATGAATATTGTAAATGCACAAACAGTAATTTCTCCGCATTGCAAGGTGCAATTCTGAAATTTTTTGCTTTTTCCTGCTCCTCTTAGCATGATAAAGAAGATTCAAAGAGAGTGAGATGCCAGCTCCTTTCATTCAGTCAGTAGCTTCAAACATTTCTGGTATATGAATAACATGATGTTTTTCAATGGCAAAAATCAATGAATATTGTAAATGCACAAACAGTAATTTCTCCGCATTGCAAGGTGCAATTCTGAAATTTTTTGCTTTTTCCTGCTCCTCTTAGCATGATAAAGAAGATTCAAAGAGAGAGAGATGCCAGCTCCTTTCATTCAGTCAGTAGCTTCAATCATTTCTGGACGTTTTTCAATGGCAAAAATCAATGAATATTGTAAATGCACAAACAGTAATTTCTCCGCATTGCAAGGTGCAATTCTGAAATTTTTTGCTTTTTCCTGCTCCTCTTAGCATGATAAAGAAGATTCAAAGAGAGTGAGATGCCAGCTCCTTTCATTCAGTCAGTAGCTTCAATCATTTCTGGACGTTTTTCAATGGCAAAAATCAATGAATATTGTAAATGCACAAACAGTAATTTCTCCGCATTGCAAGGTGCAATTCTGAAATTTTTTGCTTTTTCCTGCTCCTCTTAGCATGATAAAGAAGATTCAAAGAGAGTGAGATGCCAGCTCCTTTCATTCAGTCAGTAGCTTCAAACATTTCTGGTATATGAATAACATGATGTTTTTCAATGGCAAAAATCAATGAATATTGTAAATGCACAAACAGTAATTTCTCCGCATTGCAAGGTGCAATTCTGAAATTTTTTGCTTTTTCCTGCTCCTCTTAGCATGATAAAGAAGATTCAAAGAGAGTGAGATGCCAGCTCCTTTCATTCAGTCAGTAGCTTCAATCATTTCTGGACGTTTTTCAATGGCAAAAATCAATGAATATTGTAAATGCACAAACAGTAATTTCTCCGCATTGCAAGGTGCAATTCTGAAATTTTTTGCTTTTTCCTGCTCCTCTTAGCATGATAAAGAAGATTCAAAGAGAGTGAGATGCCAGCTCCTTTCATTCAGTCAGTAGCTTCAATCATTTCTGGACGTTTTTCAATGGCAAAAATCAATGAATATTGTAAATGCACAAACAGTAATTTCTCCACATTGCAAGGTGCAATTCTGAAATTTTTTGCTTTTTCCTGCTCCTCTTAGCATGATAAAGAAGATTCAAAGAGAGTGAGATGCCAGCTCCTTTCATTCAGTCAGTAGCTTCAAACATTTCTGGTATATGAATAACATGATGTTTTTCAATGGCAAAAATCAATGAATATTGTAAATGCACAAACAGTAATTTCTCCGCATTGCAAGGTGCAATTCTGAAATTTTTTGCTTTTTCCTGCTCCTCTTAGCATGATAAAGAAGATTCAAAGAGAGTGAGATGCCAGCTCCTTTCATTCAGTCAGTAGCTTCAAACATTTCTGGTATATGAATAACATGATGTTTTTCAATGGCAAAAATCAATGAATATTGTAAATGCACAAACAGTAATTTCTCCGCATTGCAAGGTGCAATTCTGAAATTTTTTGCTTTTTCCTGCTCCTCTTAGCATGATAAAGAAGATTCAAAGAGAGTGAGATGCCAGCTACTTTCATTCAGTCAGTAGATTCAATCATTTCTGGACGTTTTTCATTGTTAAAAATCAATGAATATTGTAAATGCACAAACAGTAATTTCTCCACATTGCAAGGTGCAATTCTGAAATTTTTTGCTTTTTCCTGCTCCTCTTAGCATGATAATGAAGATTCAAAGAGAGTGAGATGCCAGCTCCTTTCATTCAGTCAGTAGCTTCAAACATTTCTGGTATATGAATAACATGATGTTTTTCAATGGCAAAAATCAATGAATATTGTAAATGCACAAACAGTAATTTCTCCGCATTGCAAGGTGCAATTCTGAAATTTTTTGCTTTTTCCTGCTCCTCTTAGCATGATAAAGAAGATTCAAAGAGAGTGAGATGCCAGCTCCTTTCATTCAGTCAGTAGCTTCAATCATTTCTGGATGTTTTTCAATGGCAAAAATCAATGAATATTGTAAATGCACAAACTGTAATTTCTCCGCATTGCAAGGTGCAATTCTGAAATTTTTTACTTTTTCCTGCTCCTCTTAGCATGATAAAGAAGATTCAAAGAGAGTGAGATGCCAGCTCCTTTCATTCAGTCAGTAGCTTCAATCATTTCTGGACGTTTTTCAATGGCAAAAATCAATGAATATTGTAAATGCACAAACAGTAATTTCTCCGCATTGCAAGGTGCAATTCTGAAATTTTTTGCTTTTTCCTGCTCCTCTTAGCATGATAAAGAAGATTCAAAGAGAGTGAGATGCCAGCTCCTTTCATTCAGTCAGTACTTTCAATCATTTCTGGACGTTTTTCAATGGCAAAAATCAATGAATATTGTAAATGCACAAACAGTAATTTCTCCGCATTGCAAGGTGCAATTCTGAATTTTTTTGCTTTTTCCCGCTCCTCTTAGCATGATAAAGAAGATTCAAAGAGAGTGAGGTGCCAGCTCCTTTCATTCAGTCAGTAGCTTCAAACATTTCTGGTATATGAATAACATGTTTTTCAATGGCAAAAATCAATTAATATTGTAAATGCACAAACAGTAATTTCTCCGCATTGCAAGGTGCAATTCTGAAATTTTTTGCTTTTTCCTGCTCCTCTTAGCATGATAATGAAGATTCAAAGAGAGTGAGATGCCAGCTCCTTTCATTCAGTCAGTAGCTTCAAACATTTCTGGTATATGAATAACATGATGTTTTTCAATGGCAAAAATCAATGAATATTGTAAATGCACAAACAGTAATTTCTCCGCATTGCAAGGTGCAATTCTGAAATTTTTTGCTTTTTCCTGCTCCTCTTAGCATGATAAAGAAGATTCAAAGAGAGTGAGATGCCAGCTCCTTTCATTCAGTCAGTAGCTTCAATCATTTCTGGATGTTTTTCAATGGCAAAAATCAATGAATATTGTAAATGCACAAACTGTAATTTCTCCGCATTGCAAGGTGCAATTCTGAAATTTTTTACTTTTTCCTGCTCCTCTTAGCATGATAAAGAAGATTCAAAGAGAGTGAGATGCCAGCTCCTTTCATTCAGTCAGTAGCTTCAATCATTTCTGGACATTTTTCAATGGCAAAAATCAATGAATATTGTAAATGCACAAACAGTAATTTCTCCGCATTGCAAGGTGCAATTCTGAAATTTTTTGCTTTTTCCTGCTCCTCTTAGCATGATAAAGAAGATTCAAAGAGAGTGAGATGCCAGCTCCTTTCATTCAGTCAGTACTTTCAATCATTTCTGGACGTTTTTCAATGGCAAAAATCAATGAATATTGTAAATGCACAAACAGTAATTTCTCCGCATTGCAAGGTGCAATTCTGAATTTTTTTGCTTTTTCCCGCTCCTCTTAGCATGATAAAGAAGATTCAAAGAGAGTGAGATGCCAGCTCCTTTCATTCAGTCAGTAGCTTCAATCATTTCTGGACATTTTTCAATGGCAAAAATCAATGAATATTGTAAATGCACAAACAGTAATTTCTCCGCATTGCAAGGTGCAATTCTGAAATTTTTTGCTTTTTCCTGCTCCTCTTAGCATGATAAAGAAGATTCAAAGAGAGTGAGATGCCAGCTACTTTCATTCAGTCAGTAGATTCAATCATTTCTGGACGTTTTTCATTGTTAAAAATCAATGAATATTGTAAATGCACAAACAGTAATTTCTCCACATTGCAAGGTGCAATTCTGAAATTTTTTGCTTTTTCCTGCTCCTCTTAGCATGATAATGAAGATTCAAAGAGAGTGAGATGCCAGCTCCTTTCATTCAGTCAGTAGCTTCAAACATTTCTGGTATATGAATAACATGATGTTTTTCAATGGCAAAAATCAATGAATATTGTAAATGCACAAACAGTAATTTCTCCGCATTGCAAGGTGCAATTCTGAAATTTTTTGCTTTTTCCTGCTCCTCTTAGCATGATAAAGAAGATTCAAAGAGAGTGAGATGCCAGCTCCTTTCATTCAGTCAGTAGCTTCAATCATTTCTGGATGTTTTTCAATGGCAAAAATCAATGAATATTGTAAATGCACAAACTGTAATTTCTCCGCATTGCAAGGTGCAATTCTGAAATTTTTTACTTTTTCCTGCTCCTCTTAGCATGATAAAGAAGATTCAAAGAGAGTGAGATGCCAGCTCCTTTCATTCAGTCAGTAGCTTCAATCATTTCTGGACGTTTTTCAATGGCAAAAATCAATGAATATTGTAAATGCACAAACAGTAATTTCTCCGCATTGCAAGGTGCAATTCTGAAATTTTTTGCTTTTTCCTGCTCCTCTTAGCATGATAAAGAAGATTCAAAGAGAGTGAGATGCCAGCTCCTTTCATTCAGTCAGTACTTTCAATCATTTCTGGACGTTTTTCAATGGCAAAAATCAATGAATATTGTAAATGCACAAACAGTAATTTCTCCGCATTGCAAGGTGCAATTCTGAATTTTTTTGCTTTTTCCTGCTCCTCTTAGCATGATAAAGAAGATTCAAAGAGAGTGAGGTGCCAGCTCCTTTCATTCAGTCAGTAGCTTCAAACATTTCTGGTATATGAATAACATGTTTTTCAATGGCAAAAATCAATGAATATTGTAAATGCACAAACAGTAATTTCTCCGCATTGCAAGGTGCAATTCTGAAATTTTTTGCTTTTTCCTGCTCCTCTTAGCATGATAATGAAGATTCAAAGAGAGTGAGATGCCAGCTCCTTTCATTCAGTCAGTAGCTTCAAACATTTCTGGTATATGAATAACATGATGTTTTTCAATGGCAAAAATCAATGAATATTGTAAATGCACAAACAGTAATTTCTCCGCATTGCAAGGTGCAATTCTGAAATTTTTTGCTTTTTCCTGCTCCTCTTAGCATGATAAAGAAGATTCAAAGAGAGTGAGATGCCAGCTCCTTTCATTCAGTCAGTAGCTTCAATCATTTCTGGATGTTTTTCAATGGCAAAAATCAATGAATATTGTAAATGCACAAACTGTAATTTCTCCGCATTGCAAGGTGCAATTCTGAAATTTTTTACTTTTTCCTGCTCCTCTTAGCATGATAAAGAAGATTCAAAGAGAGTGAGATGCCAGCTCCTTTCATTCAGTCAGTAGCTTCAATCATTTCTGGACATTTTTCAATGGCAAAAATCAATGAATATTGTAAATGCACAAACAGTAATTTCTCCGCATTGCAAGGTGCAATTCTGAAATTTTTTGCTTTTTCCTGCTCCTCTTAGCATGATAAAGAAGATTCAAAGAGAGTGAGATGCCAGCTCCTTTCATTCAGTCAGTACTTTCAATCATTTCTGGACGTTTTTCAATGGCAAAAATCAATGAATATTGTAAATGCACAAACAGTAATTTCTCCGCATTGCAAGGTGCAATTCTGAATTTTTTTGCTTTTTCCCGCTCCTCTTAGCATGATAAAGAAGATTCAAAGAGAGTGAAGTGCCAGCTCCTTTCATTCAGTCAGTAGCTTCAATCATTTCTGGACGTTTTTCAATGGTAAAAATCAATGAATATTGTAAATGCACAAACAGTAATTTCTCCACATTGCAAGGTGCAATTCTGAAATTTTTTGCTTTTCCCTGCTCCTCTTAGCATGATAAAGAAGATTCAAAGAGAGTGAGATGCCAGCTCCTTTCATTCAGTCAGTAGCTTCAAACATTTCTGGTATATGAATAACATGATGTTTTTCAATGGCAAAAATCAATGAATATTGTAAATGCACAAACAGTAATTTCTCCGCATTGCAAGGTGCAATTCTGAAATTTTTTGCTTTTTCCTGCTCCTCTTAGCATGATAAAGAAGATTCAAAGAGAGTGAGATGCCAGCTCCTTTCATTCAGTCAGTAGCTTCAAACATTTCTGGTATATGAATAACATGATGTTTTTCAATGGCAAAAATCAATGAATATTGTAAATGCACAAACAGTAATTTCTCCGCATTGCAAGGTGCAATTCTGAAATTTTTTGCTTTTTCCTGCTCCTCTTAGCATGATAAAGAAGATTCAAAGAGAGTGAGATGCCAGCTCCTTTCATTCAGTCAGTAGCTTCAATCAATTCTGGACGTTTTTCAATGGCAAAAATCAATGAATATTGTAAATGCACAAACAGTAATTTCTCCGCATTGCAAGGTGCAATTCTGAAATTTTTTGCTTTTTCCTGCTCCTCTTAGCATGATAAAGAAGATTCAAAGAGCGTGAGATGTCAGCTCCTTTCATTCAGTCAGTAGCTTCAAACATTTCTGGTATATGAATAACATGATGTTTTTCAATGGCAAAAATCAATGAATATTGTAAATGCACAAACAGTAATTTCTCCGCATTGCAAGGTGCAATTCTGAAATTTTTTGCTTTTTCCTGCTCCTCTTAGCATGATAAAGAAGATTCAAAGAGAGTGAGATGCCAGCTCCTTTCATTCAGTCAGTACTTTCAATCATTTCTGGACGTTTTTCAATGGCAAAAATCAATGAATATTGTAAATGCACAAACAGTAATTTCTCCGCATTGCAAGGTGCAATTCTGAAATTTTTTGCTTTTTCCTGCTCCTCTTAGCATGATAAAGAAGATTCAAAGAGCGTGAGATGTCAGCTCCTTTCATTCAGTCAGTAGCTTCAAACATTTCTGGTATATGAATAACATGATGTTTTTCAATGGCAAAAATCAATGAATATTGTAAATGCACAAACAGTAATTTCTCCGCATTGCAAGGTGCAATTCTGAAATTTTTTGCTTTTTCCTGCTCCTCTTAGCATGATAAAGAAGATTCAAAGAGAGTGAGATGCCAGCTCCTTTCATTCAGTCAGTACTTTCAATCATTTCTGGACGTTTTTCAATGGCAAAAATCAATGAATATTGTAAATGCACAAACAGTAATTTCTCCGCATTGCAAGGTGCAATTCTGAATTTTTTTGCTTTTTCCTGCTCCTCTTAGCATGATAAAGAAGATTCAAAGAGAGTGAGGTGCCAGCTCCTTTCATTCAGTCAGTAGCTTCAAACATTTCTGGTATATGAATAACATGTTTTTCAATGGCAAAAATCAATGAATATTGTAAATGCACAAACAGTAATTTCTCCGCATTGCAAGGTGCAATTCTGAAATTTTTTGCTTTTTCCTGCTCCTCTTAGCATGATAATGAAGATTCAAAGAGAGTGAGATGCCAGCTCCTTTCATTCAGTCAGTAGCTTCAAACATTTCTGGTATATGAATAACATGATGTTTTTCAATGGCAAAAATCAATGAATATTGTAAATGCACAAACAGTAATTTCTCCGCATTGCAAGGTGCAATTCTGAAATTTTTTGCTTTTTCCTGCTCCTCTTAGCATGATAAAGAAGATTCAAAGAGAGTGAGATGCCAGCTCCTTTCATTCAGTCAGTAGCTTCAATCATTTCTGGATGTTTTTCAATGGCAAAAATCAATGAATATTGTAAATGCACAAACTGTAATTTCTCCGCATTGCAAGGTGCAATTCTGAAATTTTTTACTTTTTCCTGCTCCTCTTAGCATGATAAAGAAGATTCAAAGAGAGTGAGATGCCAGCTCCTTTCATTCAGTCAGTAGCTTCAATCATTTCTGGACATTTTTCAATGGCAAAATCAATGAATATTGTAAATGCACAAACAGTAATTTCTCCGCATTGCAAGGTGCAATTCTGAAATTTTTTGCTTTTTCCTGCTCCTCTTAGCATGATAAAGAAGATTCAAAGAGAGTGAGATGCCAGCTCCTTTCATTCAGTCAGTACTTTCAATCATTTCTGGACGTTTTTCAATGGCAAAAATCAATGAATATTGTAAATGCACAAACAGTAATTTCTCCGCATTGCAAGGTGCAATTCTGAATTTTTTTGCTTTTTCCCGCTCCTCTTAGCATGATAAAGAAGATTCAAAGAGAGTGAAGTGCCAGCTCCTTTCATTCAGTCAGTAGCTTCAATCATTTCTGGACGTTTTTCAATGGTAAAAATCAATGAATATTGTAAATGCACAAACAGTAATTTCTCCACATTGCAAGGTGCAATTCTGAAATTTTTTGCTTTTCCCTGCTCCTCTTAGCATGATAAAGAAGATTCAAAGAGAGTGAGATGCCAGCTCCTTTCATTCAGTCAGTAGCTTCAAACATTTCTGGTATATGAATAACATGATGTTTTTCAATGGCAAAAATCAATGAATATTCTCCTGTAAATGCACAAACAGTAATTTCTCCGCATTGCAAGGTGCAATTCTGAAATTTTTTGCTTTTTCCTGCTCCTCTTAGCATGATAAAGAAGATTCAAAGAGAGTGAGATGCCAGCTCCTTTCATTCAGTCAGTAGCTTCAAACATTTCTGGTATATGAATAACATGATGTTTTTCAATGGCAAAAATCAATGAATATTGTAAATGCACAAACAGTAATTTCTCCGCATTGCAAGGTGCAATTCTGAAATTTTTTGCTTTTTCCTGCTCCTCTTAGCATGATAAAGAAGATTCAAAGAGAGTGAGATGCCAGCTCCTTTCATTCAGTCAGTAGCTTCAATCAATTCTGGACGTTTTTCAATGGCAAAAATCAATGAATATTGTAAATGCACAAACAGTAATTTCTCCGCATTGCAAGGTGCAATTCTGAAATTTTTTGCTTTTTCCTGCTCCTCTTAGCATGATAAAGAAGATTCAAAGAGCGTGAGATGTCAGCTCCTTTCATTCAGTCAGTAGCTTCAAACATTTCTGGTATATGAATAACATGATGTTTTTCAATGGCAAAAATCAATGAATATTGTAAATGCACAAACAGTAATTTCTCCGCATTGCAAGGTGCAATTCTGAAATTTTTTGCTTTTCCTGCTCCTCTTAGCATGATAAAGAAGATTCAAAGAGAGTGAGATGCCAGCTCCTTTCATTCAGTCAGTAGCTTCAATCATTTCTGGACATTTTTCAATGGCAAAAATCAATGAATATTGTAAATGCACAAACAGTAATTTCTCCGCATTGCAAGGTGCAATTCTGAAATTTTTTGCTTTTTCCTGCTCCTCTTAGCATGATAAAGAAGATTCAAAGAGAGTGAGATGCCAGCTCCTTTCGTTCAGTCAGTAGCTTCAATCATTTCTGGACGTTTTTCAATGGCAAAAATCATTGAATATTATAAATGCACAAACAGTAATTTCTCCGCATTGCAAGGTGCAATTCTGAAATTTTTTACTTTTTCCTGCTCCTCTTAGCATGATAAAGAAGATTCAAAGAGAGTGAGATGCCAGCTCCTTTCATTCAGTCAGTAGCTTCAATCATTTCTGGTATATGAATAACATGATGTTTTTCAATGGCAAAAATCAATGAAT
>NW_027365123.1:0-137490 GCF_046119375.1 Phyllobates terribilis | reverse complement strand
CATGTTTTTCATATACCAGAAATTTTTGAAGCTGACTGAATGAATAAAGGAGCTGGCATCTCACTCTCTTTGAATCTCTTTATCATGCTAGGATTAACAGGAAAAAGCAAAAAATTTCAGAATTGCACCTTGCAATGTGGAGATATTACTGTTTGTGCATTTACAATATTCATTGATTTTTGCCATTGAAAAACGTTTTTCATATACCAGAAATGTTTGAAGCTACTGACTGAATGAAAGGAGCTGGCATCTCACTCTCTTTGAATCTTCTTTATCATGCTAGGATTAACAGGAAAAAGCTAAAAATTTCAGAATTGCACCGTGCAATGTGGAGATATTACTGTTTGTGCATTTACAATATTCATTGATTTTTGCCATTGAAAAACATGTTTTTCATATACCAGAAATGTTTGAAGCTACTGACTGAATGAAAGGAGCTGGCATCTCACTCTCTTTGAATCTTCTTTATCATGCTAGGATTAGCAGGAAAAAGCAAAAAATTTCAGAATTGCACCTTGCAATGTGGAGATATTACTGTTTGTGCATTTACAATATTCATTGATTTTTGCCATTGAAAAACATGTTTTTCATATACCAGAAATGTTTGAAGCTACTGACTGAATGAAAGGAGCTGGCATCTCACTCTCTTTGAATCTTCTTTATCATGCTAGGATTAACAGGAAAAAGCTAAAAATTTCAGAATTGCACCGTGCAATGTGGAGATATTACTGTTTGTGCATTTACAATATTCATTGATTTTTGCCATTGAAAAACGTTTTCATATACCAGAAATGTTTGAAGCTACTGACTGAATGAAAGGAGCTGGCATCTCACTCTCTTTGAATCTTCTTTATCATGCTAGGATTAGCAGGAAAAAGCAAAAAATTTCAGAATTGCACCTTGCAATGTGGAGATATTACTGTTTGTGCATTTACAATATTCATTGATTTTTGCCATTGAAAAACATGTTTTTCATATACCAGAAATGTTTGAAGCTACTGACTGAATGAAAGGAGCTGGCATCTCACTCTCTTTGAATCTTCTTTATCATGCTAGGATTAACAGGAAAAAGCAAAAAATTTCAGAATTGCACCTTGCAATGTGGAGATATTACTGTTTGTGCATTTACAATATTCATTGATTTTTGCCATTGAAAAACATGTTTTTCATATACCAGAAATGTTTGAAGCTACTGACTGAATGAAAGGAGCTGGCATTCTCACTCTCTTTGAATCTTCTTTATCATGCTAGGATTAGCAGGAAAAAGCAAAAATTTCAGAATTGCACCTTGCAATGCGGAGATATTACTGTTTGTGCATTTACAATATTCATTGATTTTTGCCATTGAAAAACATGTTTTTCATATACCAGAAATGTTTGAAGCTACTGACTGAATGAAAGGAGCTGGCATCTCACTCTCTTTGAATCTTCTTTATCATGCTAGGATTAACAGGAAAAAGCAAAAAATTTCAGAATTGCACCTTGCAATGTGGAGATATTACTGTTTGTGCATTTACAATATTCATTGATTTTTGCCATTGAAAAACGTTTTTCATATACCAGAAATGTTTGAAGCTACTGACTGGAATGAAAGGAGCTGGCATCTCACTCTCTTTGAATCTTCTTTATCATACTAGGATTAACAGGAAAAAGCTAAAAATTTCAGAATTGCACCGTGCAATGTGGAGATATTACTGTTTGTGCATTTACAATATTCATTGATTTTTGCCATTGAAAAACATGTTTTTCATATACCAGAAATGTTTGAAGCTACTGACTGAATGAAAGGAGCTGGCATCTCACTCTCTTTGAATCTTCTTTATCATGCTAGGATTAACAGGAAAAAGCTAAAAATTTCAGAATTGCACCGTGCAATGTGGAGATATTACTGTTTGTGCATTTACAATATTCATTGATTTTTGCCATTGAAAACATGTTTTTCATATACCAGAAATGTTTGAAGCTACTGACTGAATGAAAGGAGCTGGCATCTCACTCTCTTTGAATCTTCTTTATCATGCTAGGATTAGCAGGAAAAAGCAAAAAATTTTAGAATTGCACCTTGCAATGCGGAGATATTACTGTTTGTGCATTTACAATATTCATTGATTTTTGCCATTGAAAAACATGTTTTTCATATACCAGAAATGTTTGAAGCTACTGACTGAATGAAAGGAGCTGGCATCTCACTCTCTTTGAATCTTCTTTATCATGCTAGGATTAACAGGAAAAAGCAAAAAATTTCAGAATTGCACCTTGCAATGTGGAGATATTACTGTTTGTGCATTTACAATATTCATTGATTTTTGCCATTGAAAAACGTTTTTCATATACCAGAAATGTTTGAAGCTACTGACTGAATGAAAGGAGCTGGCATCTCACTCTCTTTGAATCTTCTTTATCATGCTAGGATTAACAGGAAAAAGCTAAAAATTTCAGAATTGCACCGTGCAATGTGGAGATATTACTGTTTGTGCATTTACAATATTCATTGATTTTTGCCATTGAAAAACATGTTTTTCATATACCAGAAATGTTTGAAGCTACTGACTGAATGAAAGGAGCTGGCATCTCACTCTCTTTGAATCTTCTTTATCATGCTAGGATTAGCAGGAAAAAGCAAAAAATTTCAGAATTGCACCTTGCAATGTGGAGATATTACTGTTTGTGCATTTACAATATTCATTGATTTTTGCCATTGAAAAACATGTTTTTCATATACCAGAAATGTTTGAAGCTACTGACTGAATGAAAGGAGCTGGCATCTCACTCTCTTTGAATCTTCTTTATCATGCTAGGATTAACAGGAAAAAGCTAAAAATTTCAGAATTGCACCGTGCAATGTGGAGATATTACTGTTTGTGCATTTACAATATTCATTGATTTTTGCCATTGAAAAACGTTTTTCATATACCAGAAATGTTTGAAGCTACTGACTGAATGAAAGGAGCTGGCATCTCACTCTCTTTGAATCTTCTTTATCATGCTAGGATTAGCAGGAAAAAGCAAAAAATTTCAGAATTGCACCTTGCAATGTGGAGATATTACTGTTTGTGCATTTACAATATTCATTGATTTTTGCCATTGAAAAACATGTTTTTCATATACCAGAAATGTTTGAAGCTACTGACTGAATGAAAGGAGCTGGCATCTCACTCTCTTTGAATCTTCTTTATCATGCTAGGAATAACAGGAAAAAGCAAAAAATTTCAGAATTGCACCTTGCAATGTGGAGATATTACTGTTTGTGCATTTACAATATTCATTGATTTTTGCCATTGAAAAACATGTTTTTCATATACCAGAAATGTTTGAAGCTACTGACTGAATGAAAGGAGCTGGCATCTCACTCTCTTTGAATCTTCTTTATCATGCTAGGATTAACAGGAAAAAGCTAAAAATTTCAGAATTGCACCGTGCAATGTGGAGATATTACTGTTTGTGCATTTACAATATTCATTGATTTTTGCCATTGAAAAACATGTTTTTCATATACCAGAAATGTTTGAAGCTACTGACTGAATGAAAGGAGCTGGCATCTCACTCTCTTTGAATCTTCTTTATCATGCTAGGATTAACAGGAAAAAGCTAAAAATTTCAGAATTGCACCGTGCAATGTGGAGATATTACTGTTTGTGCATTTACAATATTCATTGATTTTTGCCATTGAAAAACATGTTTTTCATATACCAGAAATGTTTGAAGCTACTGACTGAATGAAAGGAGCTGGCATCTCACTCTCTTTGAATCTTCTTTATCATGCTAGGATTAGCAGGAAAAAGCAAAAAATTTCAGAATTGCACCTTGCAATGTGGAGATATTACTGTTTGTGCATTTACAATATTCATTGATTTTTGCCATTGAAAAACATGTTTTTCATATACCAGAAATGTTTGAAGCTACTGACTGAATGAAAGGAGCTGGCATCTCACTCTCTTTGAATCTTCTTTATCATGCTAGGATTAGTAGGAAAAAGCTAAAAATTTCAGAATTGCACCGTGCAATGTGGAGATATTACTGTTTGTGCATTTACAATATTCATTGATTTTTGCCATTGAAAAACATGTTTTTCATATACCAGAAATGTTTGAAGCTACTGACTGAATGAAAGGAGCTGGCATCTCACTCTCTTTGAATCTTCTTTATCATGCTAGGATTAACAGGAAAAAGCAAAAAATTTCAGAATTGCACCTTGCAATGTGGAGATATTACTGTTTGTGCATTTACAATATTCATTGATTTTTGCCATTGAAAAACGTTTTTCATATACCAGAAATGTTTGAAGCTACTGACTGAATGAAAGGAGCTGGCATCTCACTCTCTTTGAATCTTCTTTATCATGCTAGGATTAACAGGAAAAAGCAAAAAATTTCAGAATTGCACCTTGCAATGTGGAGATATTACTGTTTGTGCATTTACAATATTCATTGATTTTTGCCATTGAAAAACATGTTTTTCATATACCAGAAATGTTTGAAGCTACTGACTGAATGAAAGGAGCTGGCATCTCACTCTCTTTGAATCTTCTTTATCATGCTAGGATTAACAGGAAAAAGCAAAAAATTTCAGAATTGCACCTTGCAATGTGGAGATATTACTGTTTGTGCATTTACAATATTCATTGATTTTTGCCATTGAAAAACATGTTTTTCATATACCAGAAATGTTTGAAGCTACTGACTGAATGAAAGGAGCTGGCATCTCACTCTCTTTGAATCTTCTTTATCATGCTAGGATTAACAGGAAAAAGCTAAAAATTTCAGAATTGCACCGTGCAATGTGGAGATATTACTGTTTGTGCATTTACAATATTCATTGATTTTTGCCATTGAAAAACATGTTTTTCATATACCAGAAATGTTTGAAGCTACTGACTGAATGAAAGGAGCTGGCATCTCACTCTCTTTGAATCTTCTTTATCATGCTAGGATTAACAGGAAAAAGCTAAAAATTTCAGAATTGCACCGTGCAATGTGGAGATATTACTGTTTGTGCATTTACAATATTCATTGATTTTTGCCATTGAAAAACATGTTTTTCATATACCAGAAATGTTTGAAGCTACTGACTGAATGAAAGGAGCTGGCATCTCACTCTCTTTGAATCTTCTTTATCATGCTAGGATTAGCAGGAAAAAGCAAAAAATTTCAGAATTGCACCTTGCAATGTGGAGATATTACTGTTTGTGCATTTACAATATTCATTGATTTTTGCCATTGAAAAACATGTTTTTCATATACCAGAAATGTTTGAAGCTACTGACTGAATGAAAGGAGCTGGCATCTCACTCTCTTTGAATCTTCTTTATCATGCTAGGATTAGTAGGAAAAAGCTAAAAATTTCAGAATTGCACCGTGCAATGTGGAGATATTACTGTTTGTGCATTTACAATATTCATTGATTTTTGCCATTGAAAAACATGTTTTTCATATACCAGAAATGTTTGAAGCTACTGACTGAATGAAAGGAGCTGGCATCTCACTCTCTTTGAATCTTCTTTATCATGCTAGGATTAGCAGGAAAAAGCAAAAAATTTCAGAATTGCACCTTGCAATGCGGAGATATTACTGTTTGTGCATTTACAATATTCATTGATTTTTGCCATTGAAAAACATGTTTTTCATATACCAGAAATGTTTGAAGCTACTGATTGAATGAAAGGAGCTGGCATCTCACTCTCTTTGAATCTTCTTTATCATGCTAGGATTAACAGGAAAAAGCAAAAAATTTCAGAATTGCACCTTGCAATGTGGAGATATTACTGTTTGTGCATTTACAATATTCATTGATTTTTGCCATTGAAAAACGTTTTTCATATACCAGAAATGTTTGAAGCTACTGACTGAATGAAAGGAGCTGGCATCTCACTCTCTTTGAATCTTCTTTATCATGCTAGGATTAACAGGAAAAAGCAAAAAATTTCAGAATTGCACCTTGCAATGTGGAGATATTACTGTTTGTGCATTTACAATATTCATTGATTTTTGCCATTGAAAAACATGTTTTTCATATACCAGAAATGTTTGAAGCTACTGACTGAATGAAAGGAGCTGGCATCTCACTCTCTTTGAATCTTCTTTATCATGCTAGGATTAACAGGAAAAAGCAAAAAATTTCAGAATTGCACCTTGCAATGTGGAGATATTACTGTTTGTGCATTTACAATATTCATTGATTTTTGCCATTGAAAAACATGTTTTTCATATACCAGAAATGTTTGAAGCTACTGACTGAATGAAAGGAGCTGGCATCTCACTCTCTTTGAATCTTCTTTATCATGCTAGGATTAACAGGAAAAAGCTACAAATTTCAGAATTGCACTGTGCAATGTGGAGATATTACTGTTTGTGCATTTACAATATTCTTTGATTTTTGCCATTGAAAAACATGTTTTTCATATACCAGAAATGTTTGAAGCTACTGACTGAATGAAAGGAGCTGGCATCTCACTCTCTTTGAATCTTCTTTATCATGCTAGGATTAGCAGGAAAAAGCAAAAAATTTCAGAATTGCACCTTGCCATGTGGAGATATTACTGTTTGTGCATTTACAATATTCATTGATTTTTGCCATTGAAAAACATGTTTTTCATATACCAGAAATGTTTGAAGCTACTGACTGAATGAAAGGAGCTGGCATCTCACTCTCTTTGAATCTTCTTTATCATGCTAGGATTAACAGGAAAAAGCTAAAAATTTCAGAATTGCACCGTGCAATGTGGAGATATTACTGTTTGTGCATTTACAATATTCATTGATTTTTGCCATTGAAAAACATGTTTTTCATATACCAGAAATGTTTGAAGCTACTGACTGAATGAAAGGAGCTGGCATCTCACTCTCTTTGAATCTTCTTTATCATGCTAGGATTAACAGGAAAAAGCAAAAAATTTCAGAATTGCACCTTGCAATGTGGAGATATTACTGTTTGTGCATTTACAATATTCATTGATTTTTGCCATTGAAAAACATGTTTTTCATATACCAGAAATGTTTGAAGCTACTGACTGAATGAAAGGAGCTGGCATCTCACTCTCTTTGAATCTTCTTTATCATGCTAGGATTAACAGGAAAAAGCTAAAAATTTCAGAATTGCACCGTGCAATGTGGAGATATTACTGTTTGTGCATTTACAATATTCATTGATTTTTGCCATTGAAAAACATGTTTTTCATATACCAGAAATGTTTGAAGCTACTGACTGAATGAAAGGAGCTGGCATCTCACTCTCTTTGAATCTTCTTTATCATGCTAGGATTAGCAGGAAAAAGCAAAAAATTTCAGAATTGCACCTTGCAATGTGGAGATATAACTGTTTGTGCATTTACAATATTCATTGATTTTTGCCATTGAAAAACATGTTTTTCATATACCAGAAATGTTTGAAGCTACTGACTGAATGAAAGGAGCTGGCATCTCACTCTCTTTGAATCTTCTTTATCATGCTAGGATTAACAGGAAAAAGCTAAAAATTTCAGAATTCCACCGTGCAATGTGGAGATATTACTGTTTGTGCATTTACAATATTCATTGATTTTTGCCATTGAAAAACATGTTTTTCATATACCAGAAATGTTTGAAGCTACTGACTGAATGAAAGGAGCTGGCATCTCACTCTCTTTGAATCTTCTTTATCATGCTAGGATTAACAGGAAAAAGCTAAAAATTTCAGAATTGCACCGTGCAATGTGGAGATATTACTGTTTGTGCATTTACAATATTCATTGATTTTTGCCATTGAAAAACGTTTTTCATATACCAGAAATGTTTGAAGCTACTGACTGAATGAAAGGAGCTGGCATCTCACTCTCTTTGAATCTTCTTTATCATGCTAGGATTAGCAGGAAAAAGCAAAAAATTTCAGAATTGCACCTTGCAATGTGGAGATATTACTGTTTGTGCATTTACAATATTCATTGATTTTTGCCATTGAAAAACATGTTTTTCATATACCAGAAATGTTTGAAGCTACTGACTGAATGAAAGGAGCTGGCATCTCTCTCTCTTTGAATCTTCTTTATCATGCTAGAATTAGCAGGAAAAAGCAAAAAATTTCAGAATTGCACCTTGCAATGCGGAGATATTACTGTTTGTGCATTTACAATATTCATTGATTTTTGCCATTGAAAAACATGTTTTTCATATACCAGAAATGTTTGAAGCTACTGACTGAATGAAAGGAGCTGGCATCTCACTCTCTTTGAATCTTCTTTATCATGCTAGGATTAACAGGAAAAAGCAAAAAATTTCAGAATTGCACCTTGCAATGTGGAGATATTACTGTTTGTGCATTTACAATATTCATTGATTTTTGCCATTGAAAAACGTTTTTCATATACCAGAAATGTTTGAAGCTACTGACTGAATGAAAGGAGCTGGCATCTCACTCTCTTTGAATCTTCTTTATCATGCTAGGATTAACAGGAAAAAGCTAAAAATTTCAGAATTGCACCGTGCAATGTGGAGATATTACTGTTTGTGCATTTACAATATTCATTGATTTTTGCCATTGAAAAACATGTTTTTCATATACCAGAAATGTTTGAAGCTACTGACTGAATGAAAGGAGCTGGCATCTCACTCTCTTTGAATCTTCTTTATCATGCTAGGATTAACAGGAAAAAGCTAAAAATTTCAGAATTGCACCGTGCAATGTGGAGATATTACTGTTTGTGCATTTACAATATTCATTGATTTTTGCCATTGAAAAACATGTTTTTCATATACCAGAAATGTTTGAAGCTACTGACTGAATGAAAGGAGCTGGCATCTCACTCTCTTTGAATCTTCTTTATCATGCTAGGATTAGCAGGAAAAAGCAAAAAATTTTAGAATTGCACCTTGCAATGCGGAGATATTACTGTTTGTGCATTTACAATATTCATTGATTTTTGCCATTGAAAAACATGTTTTTCATATACCAGAAATGTTTGAAGCTACTGACTGAATGAAAGGAGCTGGCATCTCACTCTCTTTGAATCTTCTTTATCATGCTAGGATTAACAGGAAAAAGCAAAAAATTTCAGAATTGCACCTTGCAATGTGGAGATATTACTGTTTGTGCATTTACAATATTCATTGATTTTTGCCATTGAAAAATGTTTTTCATATACCAGAAATGTTTGAAGCTACTGACTGAATGAAAGGAGCTGGCATCTCACTCTCTTTGAATCTTCTTTATCATGCTAGGATTAACAGGAAAAAGCTAAAAATTTCAGAATTGCACCGTGCAATGTGGAGATATTACTGTTTGTGCATTTACAATATTCATTGATTTTTGCCATTGAAAAACATGTTTTTCATATACCAGAAATGTTTGAAGCTACTGACTGAATGAAAGGAGCTGGCATCTCACTCTCTTTGAATCTTCTTTATCATGCTAGGATTAGCAGGAAAAAGCAAAAAATTTCAGAATTGCACCTTGCAATGTGGAGATATTACTGTTTGTGCATTTACAATATTCATTGATTTTTGCCATTGAAAAACATGTTTTTCATATACCAGAAATGTTTGAAGCTACTGACTGAATGAAAGGAGCTGGCATCTCACTCTCTTTGAATCTTCTTTATCATGCTAGGATTAACAGGAAAAAGCTAAAAATTTCAGAATTGCACCGTGCAATGTGGAGATATTACTGTTTGTGCATTTACAATATTCATTGATTTTTGCCATTGAAAAACGTTTTTCATATACCAGAAATGTTTGAAGCTACTGACTGAATGAAAGGAGCTGGCATCTCACTCTCTTTGAATCTTCTTTATCATGCTAGGATTAGCAGGAAAAAGCAAAAAATTTCAGAATTGCACCTTGCAATGTGGAGATATTACTGTTTGTGCATTTACAATATTCATTGATTTTTGCCATTGAAAAACATGTTTTTCATATACCAGAAATGTTTGAAGCTACTGACTGAATGAAAGGAGCTGGCATCTCACTCTCTTTGAATCTTCTTTATCATGCTAGGATTAGTAGGAAAATGCTAAAAATTTCAGAATTGCACCGTGCAATGTGGAGATATTACTGTTTGTGCATTTACAATATTCATTGATTTTTGCCATTGAAAAACATGTTTTTCATATACCAGAAATGTTTGAAGCTACTGACTGAATGAAAGGAGCTGGCATCTCACTCTCTTTGAATCTTCTTTATCATGCTAGGATTAGCAGGAAAAAGCAAAAAATTTCAGAATTGCACTTGCAATGCGGAGATATTACTGTTTGTGCATTTACAATATTCATTGATTTTTGCCATTGAAAAACATGTTTTTCATATACCAGAAATGTTTGAAGCTACTGATTGAATGAAAGGAGCTGGCATCTCACTCTCTTTGAATCTTCCTTATCATGCTAGGATTAACAGGAAAAAGCAAAAAATTTCAGAATTGCACCTTGCAATGTGGAGATATTACTGTTTGTGCATTTACAATATTCATTGATTTTTGCCATTGAAAAACGTTTTTCATATACCAGAAATGTTTGAAGCTACTGACTGAATGAAAGGAGCTGGCATCTCACTCTCTTTGAATCTTCTTTATCATGCTAGGATTAACAGGAAAAAGCAAAAAATTTCAGAATTGCACCTTGCAATGTGGAGATATTACTGTTTGTGCATTTACAATATTCATTGATTTTTGCCATTGAAAAACATGTTTTTCATATACCAGAAATGTTTGAAGCTACTGACTGAATGAAAGGAGCTGGCATCTCACTCTCTTTGAATCTTCTTTATCATGCTAGGATTAACAGGAAAAAGCAAAAAATTTCAGAATTGCACCTTGCAATGTGGAGATATTACTGTTTGTGCATTTACAATATTCATTGATTTTTGCCATTGAAAAACATGTTTTTCATATACCAGAAATGTTTGAAGCTACTGACTGAATGAAAGGAGCTGGCATCTCACTCTCTTTGAATCTTCTTTATCATGCTAGGATTAACAGGAAAAAGCTACAAATTTCAGAATTGCACTGTGCAATGTGGAGATATTACTGTTTGTGCATTTACAATATTCTTTGATTTTTGCCATTGAAAAACATGTTTTTCATATACCAGAAATGTTTGAAGCTACTGACTGAATGAAAGGAGCTGGCATCTCACTCTCTTTGAATCTTCTTTATCATGCTAGGATTAGCAGGAAAAAGCAAAAAATTTCAGAATTGCACCTTGCCATGTGGAGATATTACTGTTTGTGCATTTACAATATTCATTGATTTTTGCTTGAAAAACATGTTTTTCATATACCAGAAATGTTTGAAGCTACTGACTGAATGAAAGGAGCTGGCATCTCACTCTCTTTGAATCTTCTTTATCATGCTAGGATTAACAGGAAAAAGCTAAAAATTTCAGAATTGCACCGTGCAATGTGGAGATATTACTGTTTGTGCATTTACAATATTCATTGATTTTTGCCATTGAAAAACATGTTTTTCATATACCAGAAATGTTTGAAGCTACTGACTGAATGAAAGGAGCTGGCATCTCACTCTCTTTGAATCTTCTTTATCATGCTAGGATTAGTAGGAAAATGCTAAAAATTTCAGAATTGCACCGTGCAATGTGGAGATATTACTGTTTGTGCATTTACAATATTCATTGATTTTTGCCATTGAAAAACATGTTTTTCATATACCAGAAATGTTTGAAGCTACTGACTGAATGAAAGGAGCTGGCATCTCACTCTCTTTGAATCTTCTTTATCATGCTAGGATTAGCAGGAAAAAGCAAAAAATTTCAGAATTGCACTTGCAATGCGGAGATATTACTGTTTGTGCATTTACAATATTCATTGATTTTTGCCATTGAAAAACATGTTTTTCATATACCAGAAATGTTTGAAGCTAGTGATTGAATGAAAGGAGCTGGCATCTCACTCTCTTTGAATCTTCTTTATCATGCTAGGATTAACAGGAAAAAGCAAAAAATTTCAGAATTGCACCTTGCAATGTGGAGATATTACTGTTTGTGCATTTACAATATTCATTGATTTTTGCCATTGAAAAACGTTTTTCATATACCAGAAATGTTTGAAGCTACTGACTGAATGAAAGGAGCTGGCATCTCACTCTCTTTGAATCTTCTTTATCATGCTAGGATTAACAGGAAAAAGCAAAAAATTTCAGAATTGCACCTTGCAATGTGGAGATATTACTGTTTGTGCATTTACAATATTCATTGATTTTTGCCATTGAAAAACATGTTTTTCATATACCAGAAATGTTTGAAGCTACTGACTGAATGAAAGGAGCTGGCATCTCACTCTCTTTGAATCTTCTTTATCATGCTAGGATTAACAGGAAAATGCAAAAAATTTCAGAATTGCACCTTGCAATGTGGAGATATTACTGTTTGTGCATTTACAATATTCATTGATTTTTGCCATTGAAAAACATGTTTTTCATATACCAGAAATGTTTGAAGCTACTGACTGAATGAAAGGAGCTGGCATCTCACTCTCTTTGAATCTTCTTTATCATGCTAGGATTAACAGGAAAAAGCTACAAATTTCAGAATTGCACTGTGCAATGTGGAGATATTACTGTTTGTGCATTTACAATATTCTTTGATTTTTGCCATTGAAAAACGTTTTTCATATACCAGAAATGTTTGAAGCTACTGACTGAATGAAAGGAGCTGGCATCTCACTCTCTTTGAATCTTCTTTATCATGCTAGGATTAGCAGGAAAAAGCAAAAAATTTCAGAATTGCACCTTGCCATGTGGAGATATTACTGTTTGTGCATTTACAATATTCATTGATTTTTGCTTGAAAAACATGTTTTTCATATACCAGAAATGTTTGAAGCTACTGACTGAATGAAAGGAGCTGGCATCTCACTCTCTTTGAATCTTCTTTATCATGCTAGGATTAACAGGAAAAAGCTAAAAATTTCAGAATTGCACCGTGCAATGTGGAGATATTACTGTTTGTGCATTTACAATATTCATTGATTTTTGCCATTGAAAAACATGTTTTTCATATACCAGAAATGTTTGAAGCTACTGACTGAATGAAAGGAGCTGGCATCTCACTCTCTTTGAATCTTCTTTATCATGCTAGGATTAACAGGAAAAAGCAAAAAATTTCAGAATTGCACCTTGCAATGTGGAGATATTACTGTTTGTGCATTTACAATATTCATTGATTTTTGCCATTGAAAAACATGTTTTTCATATACCAGAAATGTTTGAAGCTACTGACTGAATGAAAGGAGCTGGCATCTCACTCTCTTTGAATCTTCTTTATCATGCTAGGATTAACAGGAAAAAGCTAAAAATTTCAGAATTGCACCGTGCAATGTGGAGATATTACTGTTTGTGCATTTACAATATTCATTGATTTTTGCCATTGAAAAACATGTTTTTCATATACCAGAAATGTTTGAAGCTACTGACTGAATGAAAGGAGCTGGCATCTCACTCTCTTTGAATCTTCTTTATCATGCTAGGATTAACAGGAAAAAGGTAAAAATTTCAGAATTGCACCGTGCAATGTGGAGATATTACTGTTTGTGCATTTACAATATTCAT
Organism: Phyllobates terribilis; assembly: GCF_046119375.1. Lineage (NCBI taxonomy): Eukaryota > Metazoa > Chordata > Amphibia > Anura > Dendrobatidae > Phyllobates > Phyllobates terribilis. The sequence continues at coordinate 123,966 of NW_027365123.1, read as the reverse complement.
TGATTTTTGCCATTGAAAAACGTTTTTCATATACCAGAAATGTTTGAAGCTACTGACTGAATGAAAGGAGCTGGCATCTCACTCTCTTTGAATCTTCTTTATCATGCTAGGATTAGCAGGAAAAAGCAAAAAATTTCAGAATTGCACCTTGCAATGTGGAGATATTACTGTTTGTGCATTTACAATATTCATTGATTTTTGCCATTGAAAAACATGTTTTTCATATACCAGAAATGTTTGAAGCTACTGACTGAATGAAAGGAGCTGGCATCTCTCTCTCTTTGAATCTTCTTTATCATGCTAGAATTAGCAGGAAAAAGCAAAAAATTTCAGAATTGCACCTTGCAATGCGGAGATATTACTCTTTGTGCATTTACAATATTCATTGATTTTTGCCATTGAAAAACATGTTTTTCATATACCAGAAATGTTTGAAGCTACTGACTGAATGAAAGGAGCTGGCATCTCACTCTCTTTGAATCTTCTTTATCATGCTAGGATTAACAGGAAAAAGCAAAAAATTTCAGAATTGCACCTTGCAATGTGGAGATATTACTGTTTGTGCATTTACAATATTCATTGATTTTTGCCATTGAAAAACGTTTTTCATATACCAGAAATGTTTGAAGCTACTGACTGAATGAAAGGAGCTGGCATCTCACTCTCTTTGAATCTTCTTTATCATGCTAGGATTAGCAGGAAAAAGCAAAAAATTTCAGAATTGCACCTTGCCATGTGGAGATATTACTGTTTGTGCATTTACAATATTCATTGATTTTTGCTTGAAAAACATGTTTTTCATATACCAGAAATGTTTGAAGCTACTGACTGAATGAAAGGAGCTGGCATCTCACTCTCTTTGAATCTTCTTTATCATGCTAGGATTAACAGGAAAAAGCTAAAAATTTCAGAATTGCACCGTGCAATGTGGAGATATTACTGTTTGTGCATTTACAATATTCATTGATTTTTGCCATTGAAAAACATGTTTTTCATATACCAGAAATGTTTGAAGCTACTGACTGAATGAAAGGAGCTGGCATCTCACTCTCTTTGAATCTTCTTTATCATGCTAGGATTAACAGGAAAAAGCAAAAAATTTCAGAATTGCACCTTGCAATGTGGAGATATTACTGTTTGTGCATTTACAATATTCATTGATTTTTGCCATTGAAAAACATGTTTTTCATATACCAGAAATGTTTGAAGCTACTGACTGAATGAAAGGAGCTGGCATCTCACTCTCTTTGAATCTTCTTTATCATGCTAGGATTAACAGGAAAAAGCTAAAAATTTCAGAATTGCACCGTGCAATGTGGAGATATTACTGTTTGTGCATTTACAATATTCATTGATTTTTGCCATTGAAAAACATGTTTTTCATATACCAGAAATGTTTGAAGCTACTGACTGAATGAAAGGAGCTGGCATCTCACTCTCTTTGAATCTTCTTTATCATGCTAGGATTAGCAGGAAAAAGCAAAAAATTTCAGAATTGCACCTTGCAATGTGGAGATATAACTGTTTGTGCATTTACAATATTCATTGATTTTTGCCATTGAAAAACATGTTTTTCATATACCAGAAATGTTTGAAGCTACTGACTGAATGAAAGGAGCTGGCATCTCACTCTCTTTGAATCTTCTTTATCATGCTAGGATTAACAGGAAAAAGCTAAAAATTTCAGAATTCCACCGTGCAATGTGGAGATATTACTGTTTGTGCATTTACAATATTCATTGATTTTTGCCATTGAAAAACATGTTTTTCATATACCAGAAATGTTTGAAGCTACTGACTGAATGAAAGGAGCTGGCATCTCACTCTCTTTGAATCTTCTTTATCATGCTAGGATTAACAGGAAAAAGGTAAAAATTTCAGAATTGCACCGTGCAATGTGGAGATATTACTGTTTGTGCATTTACAATATTCATTGATTTTTGCCATTGAAAAACGTTTTTCATATACCAGAAATGTTTGAAGCTACTGACTGAATGAAAGGAGCTGGCATCTCACTCTCTTTGAATCTTCTTTATCATGCTAGGATTAGCAGGAAAAAGCAAAAAATTTCAGAATTGCACCTTGCAATGTGGAGATATTACTGTTTGTGCATTTACAATATTCATTGATTTTTGCCATTGAAAAACATGTTTTTCATATACCAGAAATGTTTGAAGCTACTGACTGAATGAAAGGAGCTGGCATCTCTCTCTCTTTGAATCTTCTTTATCATGCTAGAATTAGCAGGAAAAAGCAAAAAATTTCAGAATTGCACCTTGCAATGCGGAGATATTACTGTTTGTGCATTTACAATATTCATTGATTTTTGCCATTGAAAAACATGTTTTTCATATACCAGAAATGTTTGAAGCTACTGACTGAATGAAAGGAGCTGGCATCTCACTCTCTTTGAATCTTCTTTATCATGCTAGGATTAACAGGAAAAAGCAAAAAATTTCAGAATTGCACCTTGCAATGTGGAGATATTACTGTTTGTGCATTTACAATATTCATTGATTTTTGCCATTGAAAAACGTTTTTCATATACCAGAAATGTTTGAAGCTACTGACTGAATGAAAGGAGCTGGCATCTCACTCTCTTTGAATCTTCTTTATCATGCTAGGATTAACAGGAAAAAGCTAAAAATTTCAGAATTGCAATGTGCAATGTGGAGATATTACTGTTTGTGCATTTACAATATTCATTGATTTTTGCCATTGAAAAACATGTTTTTCATATACCAGAAATGTTTGAAGCTACTGACTGAATGAAAGGAGCTGGCATCTCACTCTCTTTGAATCTTCTTTATCATGCTAGGATTAACAGGAAAAAGCTAAAAATTTCAGAATTGCACCGTGCAATGTGGAGATATTACTGTTTGTGCATTTACAATATTCATTGATTTTTGCCATTGAAAAACATGTTTTTCATATACCAGAAATGTTTGAAGCTACTGACTGAATGAAAGGAGCTGGCATCTCACTCTCTTTGAATCTTCTTTATCATGCTAGGATTAGCAGGAAAAAGCAAAAAATTTTAGAATTGCACCTTGCAATGCGGAGATATTACTGTTTGTGCATTTACAATATTCATTGATTTTTGCCATTGAAAAACATGTTTTTCATATACCAGAAATGTTTGAAGCTACTGACTGAATGAAAGGAGCTGGCATCTCACTCTCTTTGAATCTTCTTTATCATGCTAGGATTAACAGGAAAAAGCAAAAAATTTCAGAATTGCACCTTGCAATGTGGAGATATTACTGTTTGTGCATTTACAATATTCATTGATTTTTGCCATTGAAAAATGTTTTTCATATACCAGAAATGTTTGAAGCTACTGACTGAATGAAAGGAGCTGGCATCTCACTCTCTTTGAATCTTCTTTATCATGCTAGGATTAACAGGAAAAAGCTAAAAATTTCAGAATTGCACCGTGCAATGTGGAGATATTACTGTTTGTGCATTTACAATATTCATTGATTTTTGCCATTGAAAAACATGTTTTTCATATACCAGAAATGTTTGAAGCTACTGACTGAATGAAAGGAGCTGGCATCTCACTCTCTTTGAATCTTCTTTATCATGCTAGGATTAGCAGGAAAAAGCAAAAAATTTCAGAATTGCACCTTGCAATGTGGAGATATTACTGTTTGTGCATTTACAATATTCATTGATTTTTGCCATTGAAAAACATGTTTTTCATATACCAGAAATGTTTGAAGCTACTGACTGAATGAAAGGAGCTGGCATCTCACTCTCTTTGAATCTTCTTTATCATGCTAGGATTAACAGGAAAAAGCTAAAAATTTCAGAATTGCACCGTGCAATGTGGAGATATTACTGTTTGTGCATTTACAATATTCATTGATTTTTGCCATTGAAAAACGTTTTTCATATACCAGAAATGTTTGAAGCTACTGACTGAATGAAAGGAGCTGGCATCTCACTCTCTTTGAATCTTCTTTATCATGCTAGGATTAGCAGGAAAAAGCAAAAAATTTCAGAATTGCACCTTGCAATGTGGAGATATTACTGTTTGTGCATTTACAATATTCATTGATTTTTGCCATTGAAAAACATGTTTTTCATATACCAGAAATGTTTGAAGCTACTGACTGAATGAAAGGAGCTGGCATCTCACTCTCTTTGAATCTTCTTTATCATGCTAGGATTAACAGGAAAAAGCAAAAAATTTCAGAATTGCACCTTGCAATGTGGAGATATTACTGTTTGTGCATTTACAATATTCATTGATTTTTGCCATTGAAAAACATGTTTTTCATATACCAGAAATGTTTGAAGCTACTGACTGAATGAAAGGAGCTGGCATCTCACTCTCTTTGAATCTTCTTTATCATGCTAGGATTAGCAGGAAAAAGCAAAAAATTTCAGAATTGCACCTTGCAATGCGGAGATATTACTGTTTGTGCATTTACAATATTCATTGATTTTTGCCATTGAAAAACATGTTTTTCATATACCAGAAATGTTTGAAGCTACTGACTGAATGAAAGGAGCTGGCATCTCACTCTCTTTGAATCTTCTTTATCATGCTAGGATTAACAGGAAAAAGCAAAAAATTTCAGAATTGCACCTTGCAATGTGGAGATATTACTGTTTGTGCATTTACAATATTCATTGATTTTTGCCATTGAAAAACGTTTTTCATATACCAGAAATGTTTGAAGCTACTGACTGAATGAAAGGAGCTGGCATCTCACTCTCTTTGAATCTTCTTTATCATGCTAGGATTAACAGGAAAAAGCTAAAAATTTCAGAATTGCACCGTGCAATGTGGAGATATTACTGTTTGTGCATTTACAATATTCATTGATTTTTGCCATTGAAAAACATGTTTTTCATATACCAGAAATGTTTGAAGCTACTGACTGAATGAAAGGAGCTGGCATCTGACTCTGAATCTTCTTTATCATGCTAGGATTAACAGGAAAAAGCTAAAAATTTCAGAATTGCACCGTGCAATGTGGAGATATTACTGTTTGTGCATTTACAATATTCATTGATTTTTGCCATTGAAAAACATGTTTTTCATATACCAGAAATGTTTGAAGCTACTGACTGAATGAAAGGAGCTGGCATCTCACTCTCTTTGAATCTTCTTTATCATGCTAGGATTAACAGGAAAAAGCAAAAAATTTCAGAATTGCACCTTGCAATGTGGAGATATTACTGTTTGTGCATTTACAATATTCATTGATTTTTGCCATTGAAAAACGTTTTTCATATACCAGAAATGTTTGAAGCTACTGACTGAATGAAAGGAGCTGGCATCTCACTCTCTTTGAATCTTCTTTATCATGCTAGGATTAACAGGAAAAAGCTAAAAATTTCAGAATTGCACCGTGCAATGTGGAGATATTACTGTTTGTGCATTTACAATATTCATTGATTTTTGCCATTGAAAAAAATGTTTTTCATATACCAGAAATGTTTGAAGCTACTGACTGAATGAAAGGAGCTGGCATCTCACTCTCTTTGAATCTTCTTTATCATGCTAGGATTAGCAGGAAAAAGCAAAAAATATCAGAATTGCACCTTGCAATGTGGAGATATTGTTTGTGCATTTACAATATTCATTGATTTTTGCCATTGAAAAACATGTTTTTCATATACCAGAAATGTTTGAAGCTACTGACTGAATGAAAGGAGCTGGCATCTCACTCTCTTTGAATCTTCTTTATCATGCTAGGATTAACAGGAAAAAGCTAAAAATTTCAGAATTGCACCGTGCAATGTGGAGATATTACTGTTTGTGCATTTACAATATTCATTGATTTTTGCCATTGAAAAACGTTTTTAATATACCAGAAATGTTTGAAGCTACTGACTGAATGAAAGGAGCTGGCATCTCACTCTCTTTGAATCTTCTTTATCATGCTAGGATTAGCAGGAAAAAGCAAAAAATTTCAGAATTGCACCTTGCAATGTGGAGATATTACTGTTTGTGCATTTACAATATTCATTGATTTTTGCCATTGAAAAACATGTTTTTCATATACCAGAAATGTTTGAAGCTACTGACTGAATGAAAGGATCTGGCATCTCACTCTCTTTGAATCTTCTTTATCATGCTAGGAATAACAGGAAAAAGCAAAAAATTTCAGAATTGCACCTTGCAATGTGGAGATATTACTGTTTGTGCATTTACAATATTCATTGATTTTTGCCATTGAAAAACATGTTTTTCATATACCAGAAATGTTTGAAGCTACTGACTGAATGAAAGGAGCTGGCATCTCACTCTCTTTGAATCTTCTTTATCATGCTAGGATTAACAGGAAAAAGCTAAAAATTTCAGAATTGCACCGTGCAATGTGGAGATATTACTGTTTGTGCATTTACAATATTCATTGATTTTTGCCATTGAAAAACATGTTTTTCATATACCAGAAATGTTTGAAGCTACTGACTGAATGAAAGGAGCTGGCATCTCACTCTCTTTGAATCTTCTTTATCATGCTAGGATTAACAGGAAAAAGCTAAAAATTTCAGAATTGCACCGTGCAATGTGGAGATATTACTGTTTGTGCATTTACAATATTCATTGATTTTTGCCATTGAAAAACATTTTTCATATACCAGAAATGTTTGAAGCTACTGACTGAATGAAAGGAGCTGGCATCTCACTCTCTTTGAATCTTCTTTATCATGCTAGGATTAGCAGGAAAAAGCAAAAAATTTCAGAATTGCACCTTGCAATGTGGAGATATAACTGTTTGTGCATTTACAATATTCATTGATTTTTGCCATTGAAAAACATGTTTTTCATATACCAGAAATGTTTGAAGCTACTGACTGAATGAAAGGAGCTGGCATCTCACTCTCTTTGAATCTTCTTTATCATGCTAGGATTAACAGGAAAAAGCTAAAAATTTCAGAATTCCACCGTGCAATGTGGAGATATTACTGTTTGTGCATTTACAATATTCATTGATTTTTGCCATTGAAAAACATGTTTTTCATATACCAGAAATGTTTGAAGCTACTGACTGAATGAAAGGAGCTGGCATCTCACTCTCTTTGAATCTTCTTTATCATGCTAGGATTAACAGGAAAAAGCTAAAAATTTCAGAATTGCACCGTGCAATGTGGAGATATTACTGTTTGTGCATTTACAATATTCATTGATTTTTGCCATTGAAAAACGTTTTTCATATACCAGAAATGTTTGAAGCTACTGACAATGAAAGGAGCTGGCATCTCACTCTCTTTGAATCTTCTTTATCATGCTAGGATTAGCAGGAAAAAGCAAAAAATTTCAGAATTGCACCTTGCAATGTGGAGATATTACTGTTTGTGCATTTACAATATTCATTGATTTTTGCCATTGAAAAACATGTTTTTCATATACCAGAAATGTTTGAAGCTACTGACTGAATGAAAGGAGCTGGCATCTCTCTCTCTTTGAATCTTCTTTATCATGCTAGAATTAGCAGGAAAAAGCAAAAAATTTCAGAATTGCACCTTGCAATGCGGAGATATTACTGTTTGTGCATTTACAATATTCATTGATTTTTGCCATTGAAAAACATGTTTTTCATATACCAGAAATGTTTGAAGCTACTGACTGAATGAAAGGAGCTTGGCATCTCACTCTCTTTGAATCTTCTTTATCATGCTAGGATTAACAGGAAAAAGCAAAAAATTTCAGAATTGCACCTTGCAATGTGGAGATATTACTGTTTGTGCATTTACAATATTCATTGATTTTTGCCATTGAAAAACGTTTTTCATATACCAGAAATGTTTGAAGCTACTGACTGAATGAAAGGAGCTGGCATCTCACTCTCTTTGAATCTTCTTTATCATGCTAGGATTAACAGGAAAAAGCTAAAAATTTCAGAATTGCACCTTGCAATGTGGAGATATTACTGTTTGTGCATTTACAATATTCATTGATTTTTGCCATTGAAAAACATGTTTTTCATATACCAGAAATGTTTGAAGCTACTGACTGAATGAAAGGAGCTGGCATCTCACTCTCTTTGAATCTTCTTTATCATGCTAGGATTAACAGGAAAAAGCTAAAAATTTCAGAATTGCACCGTGCAATGTGGAGATATTACTGTTTGTGCTTTTACAATATTCATTGATTTTTGCCATTGAAAAACATGTTTTTCATATACCAGAAATGTTTGAAGCTACTGACTGAATGAAAGGAGCTGGCATCTCACTCTCTTTGAATCTTCTTTATCATGCTAGGATTAGCAGGAAAAAGCAAAAAATTTCAGAATTGCACCTTGCAATGTGGAGATATTACTGTTTGTGCATTTACAATATTCATTGATTTTTGCCATTGAAAAACATGTTTTTCATATACCAGAAATGTTTGAAGCTACTGACTGAATGAAAGGAGCTGGCATCTCACTCTCTTTGAATCTTCTTTATCATGCTAGGATTAGCAGGAAAAAGCAAAAAATTTCAGAGTTGCACCTTGCAATGTGGAGATATTACTGTTTGTGCATTTACAATATTCATTGATTTTTGCCATTGAAAAACATGTTTTTCATATACCAGAAATGTTTGAAGCTACTGACTGAATGAAAGGAGCTGGCATCTCACTCTCTTTGAATCTTCTTTATCATGCTAGGATTAACAGGAAAAAGCTAAAAATTTCAGAATTGCACCGTGCAATGTGGAGATATTACTGTTTGTGCATTTACAATATTCATTGATTTTTGCCATTGAAAAACATGTTTTTCATATACCAGAAATGTTTGAAGCTACTGACTGAATGAAAGGAGCTGGCATCTCACTCTCTTTGAATCTTCTTTATCATGCTAGGATTAACAGGAAAAAGCAAAAAATTTCAGAATTGCACCTTGCAATGTGGAGATATTACTGTTTGTGCATTTACAATATTCATTGATTTTTGCCTTTGAAAAACATGTTTTTCATATACCAGAAATGTTTGAAGCTACTGACTGAATGAAAGGAGCTGGCATCTCACTCTCTTTGAATCTTCTTTATCATGCTAGGATTAACAGGAAAAAGCTAAAAATTTCAGAATTGCACCGTGCAATGTGGAGATATTACTGTTTGTGCATTTACAATATTCATTGATTTTTGCCATTGAAAAACATGTTTTTCATATACCAGAAATGTTTGAAGCTACTGACTGAATGAAAGGAGCTGGCATCTCACTCTCTTTGAATCTTCTTTATCATGCTAGGATTAGCAGGAAAAAGCAAAAAATTTCAGAATTGCACCTTGCAATGTGGAGATATAACTGTTTGTGCATTTACAATATTCATTGATTTTTGCCATTGAAAAACATGTTTTTCATATACCAGAAATGTTTGAAGCTACTGACTGAATGAAAGGAGCTGGCATCTCACTCTCTTTGAATCTTCTTTATCATGCTAGGATTAGCAGGAAAAAGCAAAAAATTTCAGAATTGCACCTTGCAATGTGGAGATATTACTGTTTGTGCATTTACAATATTCATTGATTTTTGCCATTGAAAAACATGTTTTTCATATACCAGAAATGTTTGAAGCTACTGACTGAATGAAAGGAGCTGGCATCTCACTCTCTTTGAATCTTCTTTATCATGCTAGGATTAACAGGAAAAAGCTAAAAATTTCAGAATTGCACCGTGCAATGTGGAGATATTACTGTTTGTGCTTTTACAATATTCATTGATTTTTGCCATTGAAAAACATGTTTTTCATATACCAGAAATGTTTGAAGCTACTGACTGAATGAAAGGAGCTGGCATCTCACTCTCTTTGAATCTTCTTTATCATGCTAGGATTAGCAGGAAAAAGCAAAAAATTTCAGAATTGCACCTTGCAATGCGGAGATATTACTGTTTGTGCATTTACAATATTCATTGATTTTTGCCATTGAAAAACATGTTTTTCATATACCAGAAATGTTTGAAGCTACTGACTGAATGAAAGGAGCTGGCATCTCACTCTCTTTGAATCTTCTTTATCATGCTAGGATTAACAGGAAAAAGCAAAAAATTTCAGAATTGCACCTTGCAATGTGGAGATATTACTGTTTGTGCATTTACAATATTCATTGATTTTTGCCATTGAAAAACGTTTTTCATATACCAGAAATGTTTGAAGCTACTGACTGAATGAAAGGAGCTGGCATCTCACTCTCTTTGAATCTTCTTTATCATGCCAGGATTAACAGGAAAAAGCTAAAAATTTCAGAATTGCACCGTGCAATGTGGAGATATTACTGTTTGTGCATTTACAATATTCATTGATTTTTGCCATTGAAAAACATGTTTTTCATATACCAGAAATGTTTGAAGCTACTGACTGAATGAAAGGAGCTGGCATCTCACTCTCTTTGAATCTTCTTTATCATGCTAGGATTAACAGGAAAAAGCTAAAAATTTCAGAATTGCACCGTGCAATGTGGAGATATTACTGTTTGTGCATTTACAATATTCATTGATTTTTGCCATTGAAAAACGTTTTTCATATACCAGAAATGTTTGAAGCTACTGACTGAATGAAAGGAGCTGGCATCTCACTCTCTTTGAATCTTCTTTATCATGCTAGGATTAGCAGGAAAAAGCAAAAAATTTCAGAATTGCACCTTGCAATGTGGAGATATTACTGTTTGTGCATTTACAATATTCATTGATTTTTGCCATTGAAAAACATGTTTTTCATATACCAGAAATGTTTGAAGCTACTGACTGAATGAAAGGAGCTGGCATCTCACTCTCTTTGAATCTTCTTTATCATGCTAGGATTAACAGGAAAAAGCAAAAAATTTCAGAATTGCACCTTGCAATGTGGAGATATTACTGTTTGTGCATTTACAATATTCATTGATTTTTGCCATTGAAAAACATGTTTTTCATATACCAGAAATGTTTGAAGCTACTGACTGAATGAAAGGAGCTGGCATCTCACTCTCTTTGAATCTTCTTTATCATGCTAGGATTAGCAGGAAAAAGCAAAAAATTTCAGAATTGCACCTTGCAATGCGGAGATATTACTGTTTGTGCATTTACAATATTCATTGATTTTTGCCATTGAAAAACATGTTTTTCATATACCAGAAATGTTTGAAGCTACTGACTGAATGAAAGGAGCTGGCATCTCACTCTCTTTGAATCTTCTTTATCATGCTAGGATTAGCAGGAAAAAGCAAAAAATTTCAGAATTGCACCTTGCAATGTGGAGATATTACTGTTTGTGCATTTACAATATTCATTGATTTTTGCCATTGAAAAACATGTTTTTCATATACCAGAAATGTTTGAAGCTACTGACTGAATGAAAGGAGCTGGCATCTCACTCTCTTTGAATCTTCTTTATCATGCTAGGATTAACAGGAAAAAGCTAAAAATTTCAGAATTGCACCGTGCAATGTGGAGATATTACTGTTTGTGCATTTACAATATTCATTGATTTTTGCCATTGAAAAACATGTTTTTCATATACCAGAAATGTTTGAAGCTACTGACTGAATGAAAGGAGCTGGCATCTCACTCTCTTTGAATCTTCTTTATCATGCTAGGATTAGCAGGAAAAAGCAAAAAATTTCAGAATTGCACCTTGCAATGTGGAGATATTACTGTTTGTGCATTTACAATATTCATTGATTTTTGCCATTGAAAAACATGTTTTTCATATACCAGAAATGTTTGAAGCTACTGACTGAATGAAAGGAGCTGGCATCTCACTCTCTTTGAATCTTCTTTATCATGCTAGGATTAGCAGGAAAAAGCAAAAAATTTCAGAATTGCACCTTGCAATGTGGAGATATTACTGTTTGTGCATTTACAATATTCATTGATTTTTGCCATTGAAAAACATGTTTTTCATATACCAGAAATGTTTGAAGCTACTGACTGAATGAAAGGAGCTGGCATCTCACTCTCTTTGAATCTTCTTTATCATGCTAGGATTAGCAGGAAAAAGCAAAAAATTTCAGAATTGCACCTTGCAATGTGGAGATATTACTGTTTGTGCATTTACAATATTCATTTATTTTTGCCATTGAAAAACATGTTTTTCATATACCAGAAATGTTTGAAGCTACTGACTGAATGAAAGGAGCTGGCATTCTCACTCTCTTTGAATCTTTATCATGCTAGGATTAAAAGGAAAAAGCTAAAAATTTCAGAATTGCACCGTGCAATGTGGAGATATTACTGTTTGTGCATTTACAATATTCATTGATTTTTGCCATTGAAAAACATGTTTTTCATATACCAGAAATGTTTGAAGCTACTGACTGAATGAAAGGAGCTGGCATCTCACTCTCTTTGAATCTTCTTTATCATGCTAGGATTAGCAGGAAAAAGCAAAAAATTTCAGAATTGCACCTTGCAATGTGGAGATATTACTGTTTGTGCATTTACAATATTCATTGATTTTTGCCATTGAAAAACATGTTTTTCATATACCAGAAATGTTTGAAGCTACTGACTGAATGAAAGGAGCTGGCATCTCACTCTCTTTGAATCTTCTTTATCATGTTAGGATTAACAGGAAAAAGCAAAAAATTTCAGAATTGCACCTTGCAATGTGGAGATATTACTGTTTGTGCATTTACAATATTCATTGATTTTTGCCATTGAAAAACGTTTTTCATATACCAGAAATGTTTGAAGCTACTGACTGAATGAAAGGAGCTGGCATCTCACTCTCTTTGAATCTTCTTTATCATGCTAGGATTAACAGGAAAAAGCTAAAAATTTCAGAATTGCACCGTGCAATGTGGAGATATTACTGTTTGTGCATTTACAATATTCATTGATTTTTGCCATTGAAAAACATGTTTTTCATATACCAGAAATGTTTGAAGCTACTGACTGAATGAAAGGAGCTGGCATCTCACTCTCTTTGAATCTTCTTTATCATGCTAGGATTAACAGGAAAAAGCTAAAAATTTCAGAATTGCACCGTGCAATGTGGAGATATTACTGTTTGTGCATTTACAATATTCATTGATTTTTGCCATTGAAAAACATGTTTTTCATATTCCAGAAATGTTTGAAGCTACTGACTGAATGAAAGGAGCTGGCATCTCACTCTCTTTGAATCTTCTTTATCATGCTAGGATTAGCAGGAAAAAGCAAAAAATTTTAGAATTGCACCTTGCAATGCGGAGATATTACTGTTTGTGCATTTACAATATTCATTGATTTTTGCCATTGAAAAACATGTTTTTCATATACCAGAAATGTTTGAAGCTACTGACTGAATGAAAGGAGCTGGCATCTCACTCTCTTTGAATCTTCTTTATCATGCTAGGATTAACAGGAAAAAGCAAAAAATTTCAGAATTGCACCTTGCAATGTGGAGATATTACTGTTTGTGCATTTACAATATTCATTGATTTTTGCCATTGAAAAACGTTTTTCATATACCAGAAATGTTTGAAGCTACTGACTGAATGAAAGGAGCTGGCATCTCACTCTCTTTGAATCTTCTTTATCATGCTAGGATTAACAGGAAAAAGCTAAAAATTTCAGAATTGCACCGTGCAATGTGGAGATATTACTGTTTGTGCATTTACAATATTCATTGATTTTTGCCATTGAAAAACATGTTTTTCATATACCAGAAATGTTTGAAGCTACTGACTGAATGAAAGGAGCTGGCATCTCACTCTCTTTGAATCTTCTTTATCATGCTAGGATTAGCAGGAAAAAGCAAAAAATTTCAGAATTGCACTTTGCAATGTGGAGATATTGTTTGTGCATTTACAATATTCATTGATTTTTGCCATTGAAAAACATGTTTTTCATATACCAGAAATGTTTGAAGCTACTGACTGAATGAAAGGAGCTGGCATCTCACTCTCTTTGAATCTTCTTTATCATGCTAGGATTAACAGGAAAAAGCTAAAAATTTCAGAATTGCACCGTGCAATGTGGAGATATTACTGTTTGTGCATTTACAATATTCATTGATTTTTGCCATTGAAAAACGTTTTTCATATACCAGAAATGTTTGAAGCTACTGACTGAATGAAAGGAGCTGGCATCTCACTCTCTTTGAATCTTCTTTATCATGCTAGGATTAGCAGGAAAAAGCAAAAAATTTCAGAATTGCACCTTGCAATGTGGAGATATTACTGTTTGTGCATTTACAATATTCATTGATTTTTGCCATTGAAAAACATGTTTTTCATATACCAGAAATGTTTGAAGCTACTGACTGAATGAAAGGAGCTGGCATCTCACTCTCTTTGAATCTTCTTTATCATGCTAGGAATAACAGGAAAAAGCAAAAAATTTCAGAATTGCACCTTGCAATGTGGAGATATTACTGTTTGTGCATTTACAATATTCATTGATTTTTGCCATTGAAAAACATGTTTTTCATATACCAGAAATGTTTGAAGCTACTGACTGAATGAAAGGAGCTGGCATCTCACTCTCTTTGAATCTTCTTTATCATGCTAGGATTAACAGGAAAAAGCTAAAAATTTCAGAATTGCACCGTGCAATGTGGAGATATTACTGTTTGTGCATTTACAATATTCATTGATTTTTGCCATTGAAAAACATGTTTTTCATATACCAGAAATGTTTGAAGCTACTGACTGAATGAAAGGAGCTGGCATCTCACTCTCTTTGAATCTTCTTTATCATGCTAGGATTAACAGGAAAAAGCTAAAAATTTCAGAATTGCACCGTGCAATGTGGAGATATTACTGTTTGTGCATTTACAATATTCATTGATTTTTGCCATTGAAAAACATGTTTTTCATATACCAGAAATGTTTGAAGCTACTGACTGAATGAAAGGAGCTGGCATCTCACTCTCTTTGAATCTTCTTTATCATGCTAGGATTAGCAGGAAAAAGCAAAAAATTTCAGAATTGCACCTTGCAATGTGGAGATATTACTGTTTGTGCATTTACAATATTCATTGATTTTTGCCATTGAAAAACATGTTTTTCATATACCAGAAATGTTTGAAGCTACTGACTGAATGAAAGGAGCTGGCATCTCACTCTCTTTGAATCTTCTTTATCATGCTAGGATTAGTAGGAAAAAGCTAAAAATTTCAGAATTGCACCGTGCAATGTGGAGATATTACTGTTTGTGCATTTACAATATTCATTGATTTTTGCCATTGAAAAACATGTTTTTCATATACCAGAAATGTTTGAAGCTACTGACTGAATGAAAGCAGCTGGCATCTCACTCTCTTTGAATCTTCTTTATCATGCTAGGATTAGCAGGAAAAAGCAAAAAATTTCAGAATTGCACCTTGCAATGCGGAGATATTACTGTTTGTGCATTTACAATATTCATTGATTTTTGCCATTGAAAAACATGTTTTTCATATACCAGAAATGTTTGAAGCTACTGATTGAATGAAAGGAGCTGGCATCTCACTCTCTTTGAATCTTCTTTATCATGCTAGGATTAACAGGAAAAAGCAAAAAATTTCAGAATTGCACCTTGCAATGTGGAGATATTACTGTTTGTGCATTTACAATATTCATTGATTTTTGCCATTGAAAAACGTTTTTCATATACCAGAAATGTTTGAAGCTACTGACTGAATGAAAGGAGCTGGCATCTCACTCTCTTTGAATCTTCTTTATCATGCTAGGATTAACAGGAAAAAGCAAAAAATTTCAGAATTGCACCTTGCAATGTGGAGATATTACTGTTTGTGCATTTACAATATTCATTGATTTTTGCCATTGAAAAACATGTTTTTCATATACCAGAAATGTTTGAAGCTACTGACTGAATGAAAGGAGCTGGCATCTCACTCTCTTTGAATCTTCTTTATCATGCTAGGATTAACAGGAAAAAGCAAAAAATTTCAGAATTGCACCTTGCAATGTGGAGATATTACTGTTTGTGCATTTACAATATTCATTGATTTTTGCCATTGAAAAACATGTTTTTCATATACCAGAAATGTTTGAAGCTACTGACTGAATGAAAGGAACTGGCATCTCACTCTCTTTGAATCTTCTTTATCATGCTAGGATTAACAGGAAAAAGCTACAAATTTCAGAATTGCACTGTGCAATGTGGAGATATTACTGTTTGTGCATTTACAATATTCTTTGATTTTTGCCATTGAAAAACATGTTTTTCATATACCAGAAATGTTTGAAGCTACTGACTGAATGAAAGGAGCTGGCATCTCACTCTCTTTGAATCTTCTTTATCATGCTAGGATTAACAGGAAAAAGCTAAAAATTTCAGAATTGCACCGTGCAATGTGGAGATATTACTGTTTGTGCATTTACAATATTCATTGATTTTTGCCATTGAAAAACATGTTTTTCATATACCAGAAATGTTTGAAGCTACTGACTGAATGAAAGGAGCTGGCATCTCACTCTCTTTGAATCTTCTTTATCATGCTAGGATTAACAGGAAAAAGCAAAAAATTTCAGAATTGCACCTTGCAATGTGGAGATATTACTGTTTGTGCATTTACAATATTCATTGATTTTTGCCATTGAAAAACATGTTTTTCATATACCAGAAATGTTTGAAGCTACTGACTGAATGAAAGGAGCTGGCATCTCACTCTCTTTGAATCTTCTTTATCATGCTAGGATTAACAGGAAAAAGCTAAAAATTTCAGAATTGCACCGTGCAATGTGGAGATATTACTGTTTGTGCATTTACAATATTCATTGATTTTTGCCATTGAAAAACATGTTTTTCATATACCAGAAATGTTTGAAGCTACTGACTGAATGAAAGGAGCTGGCATCTCACTCTCTTTGAATCTTCTTTATCATGCTAGGATTAGCAGGAAAAAGCAAAAAATTTCAGAATTGCACCTTGCAATGTGGAGATATAACTGTTTGTGCATTTACAATATTCATTGATTTTTGCCATTGAAAAACATGTTTTTCATATACCAGAAATGTTTGAAGCTACTGACTGAATGAAAGGAGCTGGCATCTCACTCTCTTTGAATCTTCTTTATCATGCTAGGATTAGCAGGAAAAAGCAAAAAATTTCAGAATTGCACCTTGCAATGTGGAGATATTACTGTTTATGCATTTACAATATTCATTGATTTTTGCCATTGAAAAACATGTTTTTCATATACCAGAAATGTTTGAAGCTACTGACTGAATGAAAGGAGCTGGCATCTCACTCTCTTTGAATCTTCTTTATCATGCTAGGATTAACAGGAAAAAGCTAAAAATTTCAGAATTGCACCGTGCAATGTGGAGATATTACTGTTTGTGCTTTTACAATATTCATTGATTTTTGCCATTGAAAAACATGTTTTTCATATACCAGAAATGTTTGAAGCTACTGACTGAATGAAAGGAGCTGGCATCTCACTCTCTTTGAATCTTCTTTATCATGCTAGGATTAGCAGGAAAAAGCAAAAAATTTCAGAATTGCACCTTGCAATGCGGAGATATTACTGTGCATTTACAATATTCATTGATTTTTGCCATTGAAAAACATGTTTTTCATATACCAGAAATGTTTGAAGCTACTGACTGAATGAAAGGAGCTGGCATCTCACTCTCTTTAAATCTTCTTTATCATGCTAGGATTAACAGGAAAAAGCAAAAAATTTCAGAATTGCACCTTGCAATGTGGAGATATTACTGTTTGTGCATTTACAATATTCATTGATTTTTGCCATTGAAAAACGTTTTTCATATACCAGAAATGTTTGAAGCTACTGACTGAATGAAAGGAGCTGGCATCTCACTCTCTTTGAATCTTCTTTATCATGCTAGGATTAACAGGAAAAAGCTAAAAATTTCAGAATTGCACCGTGCAATGTGGAGATATTACTGTTTGTGCATTTACAATATTCATTGATTTTTGCCATTGAAAAACATGTTTTTCATATACCAGAAATGTTTGAAGCTACTGACTGAATGAAAGGAGCTGGCATCTCACTCTCTTTGAATCTTCTTTATCATGCTAGGATTAACAGGAAAAAGCTAAAAATTTCAGAATTGCACCGTGCAATGTGGAGATATTACTGTTTGTGCATTTACAATATTCATTGATTTTTGCCATTGAAAAACGTTTTTCATATACCAGAAATGTTTGAAGCTACTGACTGAATGAAAGGAGCTGGCATCTCACTCTCTTTGAATCTTCTTTATCATGCTAGGATTAGCAGGAAAAAGCAAAAAATTTCAGAATTGCACCTTGCAATGTGGAGATATTACTGTTTGTGCATTTACAATATTCATTGATTTTTGCCATTGAAAAACATGTTTTTCATATACCAGAAATGTTTGAAGCTACTGACTGAATGAAAGGAGCTGGCATCTCACTCTCTTTGAATCTTCTTTATCATGCTAGGATTAACAGGAAAAAGCAAAAAATTTCAGAATTGCACCTTGCAATGTGGAGATATTACTGTTTGTGCATTTACAATATTCATTGATTTTTGCCATTGAAAAACATGTTTTTCATATACCAGAAATGTTTGAAGCTACTGACTGAATGAAAGGAGCTGGCATCTCACTCTCTTTGAATCTTCTTTATCATGCTAGGATTAGCAGGAAAAAGCAAAGAATTTCAGAATTGCACCTTGCAATGCGGAGATATTACTGTTTGTGCATTTACAATATTCATTGATTTTTGCCATTGAAAAACATGTTTTTCATATACCAGAAATGTTTGAAGCTACTGACTGAATGAAAGGAGCTGGCATCTCACTCTCTTTGAATCTTCTTTATCATGCTAGGATTAACAGGAAAAAGCAAAAAATTTCAGAATTGCACCTTGCAATGTGGAGATATTACTGTTTGTGCATTTACAATATTCATTGATTTTTGCCATTGAAAAACGTTTTTCATATACCAGAAATGTTTGAAGCTACTGACTGAATGAAAGGAGCTGGCATCTCACTCTCTTTGAATCTTCTTTATCATGCTAGGATTAACAGGAAAAAGCTAAAAATTTCAGAATTGCACCGTGCAATGTGGAGATATTACTGTTTGTGCATTTACAATATTCATTGATTTTTGCCATTGAAAAACATGTTTTTCATATACCAGAAATGTTTGAAGCTACTGACTGAATGAAAGGAGCTGGCATCTCACTCTCTTTGAATCTTCTTTATCATGCTAGGATTAACAGGAAAAAGCTAAAAATTTCAGAATTGCACCGTGCAATGTGGAGATATTACTGTTTGTGCATTTACAATATTCATTGATTTTTGCCATTGAAAAACATGTTTTTCATATACCAGAAATGTTTGAAGCTACTGACTGAATGAAAGGAGCTGGCATCTCACTCTCTTTGAATCTTCTTTATCATGCTAGGATTAGCAGGAAAAAGCAAAAAATTTCAGAATTGCACCTTGCAATGCGGAGATATTACTGTTTGTGCATTTACAATATTCATTGATTTTTGCCATTGAAAAACATGTTTTTCATATACCAGAAATGTTTGAAGCTACTGACTGAATGAAAGGAGCTGGCATCTCACTCTCTTTGAATCTTCTTTATCATGCTAGGATTAACAGGAAAAAGCAAAAAATTTCAGAATTGCACCTTGCAATGTGGAGATGTTACTGTTTGTGCATTTACAATATTCATTGATTTTTGCCATTGAAAAACGTTTTTCATATACCAGAAATGTTTGAAGCTACTGACTGAATGAAAGGAGCTGGCATATCACTCTCTTTGAATCTTCTTTATCATGCTAGGATTAACAGGAAAAAGCTAAAAATTTCAGAATTGCACCGTGCAATGTGGAGATATTACTGTTTGTGCATTTACAATATTCATTGATTTTTGCCATTTAAAAACATGTTTTTCATATACCAGAAATGTTTGAAGCTACTGACTGAATGAAAGGAGCTGGCATCTCACTCTCTTTGAATCTTCTTTATCATGCTAGGATTAGCAGGAAAAAGCAAAAAATTTCAGAATTGCACCTTGCAATGTGGAGATATTACTGTTTGTGCATTTACAATATTCATTGATTTTTGCCATTGAAAAACATGTTTTTCATATACCAGAAATGTTTGAAGCTACTGACTGAATGAAAGGAGCTGGCATCTCACTCTCTTTGAATCTTCTTTATCATGCTAGGATTAACAGGAAAAAGCTAAAAATTTCAGAATTGCACCGTGCAATGTGGAGATATTACTGTTTGTGCATTTACAATATTCATTGATTTTTGCCATTGAAAAACGTTTTTCATATACCAGAAATGTTTGAAGCTACTGACTGAATGAAAGGAGCTGGCATCTCACTCTCTTTGAATCTTCTTTATCATGCTAGGATTAACAGGAAAAAGCAAAAAATTTCAGAATTGCACCTTGCAATGTGGAGATATTACTGTTTGTGCATTTACAATATTCATTGATTTTTGCCATTGAAAAACATGTTTTTCATATACCAGAAATGTTTGAAGCTACTGACTGAATGAAAGGAGCTGGCATCTCACTCTCTTTGAATCTTCTTTATCATGCTAGGATTAGCAGGAAAAAGCAAAAAATTTCAGAATTGCACCTTGCAATGCGGAGATATTACTGTTTGTGCATTTACAATATTCATTGATTTTTGCCATTGAAAAACATGTTTTTCATATACCAGAAATGTTTGAAGCTACTGACTGAATGAAAGGAGCTGGCATCTCACTCTCTTTGAATCTTCTTTATCATGCTAGGATTAACAGGAAAAAGCAAAAAATTTCAGAATTGCACCTTGCAATGTGGAGATATTACTGTTTGTGCATTTACAATATTCATTGATTTTTGCCATTGAAAAACGTTTTTCATATACCAGAAATGTTTGAAGCTACTGACTGAATGAAAGGAGCTGGCATCTCACTCTCTTTGAATCTTCTTTATCATGCTAGGATTAACAGGAAAAAGCTAAAAATTTCAGAATTGCACCGTGCAATGTGGAGATATTACTGTTTGTGCATTTACAATATTCATTGATTTTTGCCATTGAAAAACATGTTTTTCATATACCAGAAATGTTTGAAGCTACTGACTGAATGAAAGGAGCTGGCATCTCACTCTCTTTGAATCTTCTTTATCATGCTAGGATTAACAGGAAAAAGCTAAAAATTTCAGAATTGCACCGTGCAATGTGGAGATATTACTGTTTGTGCATTTACAATATTCATTGATTTTTGCCATTGAAAAACATGTTTTTCATATACCAGAAATGTTTGAAGCTACTGACTGAATGAAAGGAGCTGGCATCTCACTCTCTTTGAATCTTCTTTATCATGCTAGGATTAGCAGGAAAAAGCAAAAAATTTTAGAATTGCACCTTGCAATGCGGAGATATTACTGTTTGTGCATTTACAATATTCATTGATTTTTGCCATTGAAAAACATGTTTTTCATATACCAGAAATGTTTGAAGCTACTGACTGAATGAAAGGAGCTGGCATCTCACTCTCTTTGAATCTTCTTTATCATGCTAGGATTAACAGGAAAAAGCAAAAAATTTCAGAATTGCACCTTGCAATGTGGAGATATTACTGTTTGTGCATTTACAATATTCATTGATTTTTGCCATTGAAAAACGTTTTTCATATACCAGAAATGTTTGAAGCTACTGACTGAATGAAAGGAGCTGGCATCTCACTCTCTTTGAATCTTCTTTATCATGCTAGGATTAACAGGAAAAAGCTAAAAATTTCAGAATTGCACCGTGCAATGTGGAGATATTACTGTTTGTGCATTTACAATATTCATTGATTTTTGCCATTGAAAAACATGTTTTTCATATACCAGAAATGTTTGAAGCTACTGACTGAATGAAAGGAGCTGGCATCTCACTCTCTTTGAATCTTCTTTATCATGCTAGGATTAGCAGGAAAAAGCAAAAAATTTCAGAATTGCACCTTGCAATGTGGAGATATTACTGTTTGTGCATTTACAATATTCATTGATTTTTGCCATTGAAAAACATGTTTTTCATATACCAGAAATGTTTGAAGCTACTGACTGAATGAAAGGAGCTGGCATCTCACTCTCTTTGAATCTTCTTTATCATGCTAGGATTAACAGGAAAAAGCTAAAAATTTCAGAATTGCACCGTGCAATGTGGAGATATTACTGTTTGTGCATTTACAATATTCATTGATTTTTGCCATTGAAAAACGTTTTTCATATACCAGAAATGTTTGAAGCTACTGACTGAATGAAAGGAGCTGGCATCTCACTCTCTTTGAATCTTCTTTATCATGCTAGGATTAGCAGGAAAAAGCAAAAAATTTCAGAATTGCACCTTGCAATGTGGAGATATTACTGTTTGTGCATTTACAATATTCATTGATTTTTGCCATTGAAAAACATGTTTTTCGTATACCAGAAATGTTTGAAGCTACTGACTGAATGAAAGGAGCTGGCATCTCACTCTCTTTGAATCTTCTTTATCATGCTAGGATTAGCAGGAAAAAGCAAAAAATTTTAGAATTGCACCTTGCAATGCGGAGATATTACTGTTTGTGCATTTACAATATTCATTGATTTTTGCCATTGAAAAACATGTTTTTCATATACCAGAAATGTTTGAAGCTACTGACTGAATGAAAGGAGCTGGCATCTCACTCTCTTTGAATCTTCTTTATCATGCTAGGATTAACAGGAAAAAGCAAAAAATTTCAGAATTGCACCTTGCAATGTGGAGATATTACTGTTTGTGCATTTACAATATTCATTGATTTTTGCCATTGAAAAACGTTTTTCATATACCAGAAATGTTTGAAGCTACTGACTGAATGAAAGGAGCTGGCATCTCACTCTCTTTGAATCTTCTTTATCATGCTAGGATTAACAGGAAAAAGCTAAAAATTTCAGAATTGCACCGTGCAATGTGGAGATATTACTGTTTGTGCATTTACAATATTCATTGATTTTTGCCATTGAAAAACATGTTTTTCATATACCAGAAATGTTTGAAGCTACTGACTGAATGAAAGGAGCTGGCATCTCACTCTCTTTGAATCTTCTTTATCATGCTAGGATTAGCAGGAAAAAGCAAAAAATTTCAGAATTGCACCTTGCAATGTGGAGATATTACTGTTTGTGCATTTACAATATTCATTGATTTTTGCCATTGAAAAACATGTTTTTCATATACCAGAAATGTTTGAAGCTACTGACTGAATGAAAGGAGCTGGCATCTCACTCTCTTTGAATCTTCTTTATCATGCTAGGATTAACAGGAAAAAGCTAAAAATTTCAGAATTGCACTGTGCAATGTGGAGATATTACTGTTTGTGCATTTACAATATTCATTGATTTTTGCCATTGAAAAACGTTTTTCATATACCAGAAATGTTTGAAGCTACTGACTGAATGAAAGGAGCTGGCATCTCACTCTCTTTGAATCTTCTTTATCATGCTAGGATTAGCAGGAAAAAGCAAAAAATTTCAGAATTGCACCTTGCAATGTGGAGATATTACTGTTTGTGCATTTACAATATTCATTGATTTTTGCCATTGAAAAACATGTTTTTCATATACCAGAAATGTTTGAAGCTACTGACTGAATGAAAGGAGCTGGCATCTCACTCTCTTTGAATCTTCTTTATCATGCTAGGATTAACAGGAAAAAGCAAAAAATTTCAGAATTGCACCTTGCAATGTGGAGATATTACTGTTTGTGCATTTACAATATTCATTGATTTTTGCCATTGAAAAACATGTTTTTCATATACCAGAAATGTTTGAAGCTACTGACTGAATGAAAGGAGCTGGCATCTCACTCTCTTTGAATCTTCTTTATCATGCTAGGATTAGCAGGAAAAAGCAAAAAATTTCAGAATTGCACCTTGCAATGCGGAGATATTACTGTTTGTGCATTTACAATATTCATTGATTTTTGCCATTGAAAAACATGTTTTTCATATACCAGAAATGTTTGAAGCTACTGACTGAATGAAAGGAGCTGGCATCTCACTCTCTTTGAATCTTCTTTATCATGCTAGGATTAACAGGAAAAAGCAAAAAATTTCAGAATTGCACCTTGCAATGTGGAGATATTACTGTTTGTGCATTTACAATATTCATTGATTTTTGCCATTGAAAAACGTTTTTCATATACCAGAAATGTTTGAAGCTACTGACTGAATGAAAGGAGCTGGCATCTCACTCTCTTTGAATCTTCTTTATCATGCTAGGATTAACAGGAAAAAGCTAAAAATTTCAGAATTGCACCGTGCAATGTGGAGATATTACTGTTTGTGCATTTACAATATTCATTGATTTTTGCCATTGAAAAACATGTTTTTCATATACCAGAAATGTTTGAAGCTACTGACTGAATGAAAGGAGCTGGCATCTCACTCTCTTTGAATCTTCTTTATCATGCTAGGATTAACAGGAAAAAGCTAAAAATTTCAGAATTGCACCGTGCAATGTGGAGATATTACTGTTTGTGCATTTACAATATTCATTGATTTTTGCCATTGAAAAACATGTTTTTCATATACCAGAAATGTTTGAAGCTACTGACTGAATGAAAGGAGCTGGCATCTCACTCTCTTTGAATCTTCTTTATCATGCTAGGATTAGCAGGAAAAAGCAAAAAATTTCAGAATTGCACCTTGCAATGCGGAGATATTACTGTTTGTGCATTTACAATATTCATTGATTTTTGCCATTGAAAAACATGTTTTTCATATACCAGAAATGTTTGAAGCTACTGACTGAATGAAAGGAGCTGGCATCTCACTCTCTTTGAATCTTCTTTATCATGCTAGGATTAACAGGAAAAAGCTAAAAATTTCAGAATTGCACCGTGCAATGTGGAGATATTACTGTTTGTGCATTTACAATATTCATTGATTTTTGCCATTGAAAAACGTTTTTCATATACCAGAAATGTTTGAAGCTACTGACTGAATGAAAGGAGCTGGCATCTCACTCTCTTTGAATCTTCTTTATCATGCTAGGATTAGCAGGAAAAAGCAAAAAATTTCAGAATTGCACCTTGCAATGTGGAGATATTACTGTTTGTGCATTTACAATATTCATTGATTTTTGCCATTGAAAAACATGTTTTTCATATACCAGAAATGTTTGAAGCTACTGACTGAATGAAAGGAGCTGGCATCTCACTCTCTTTGAATCTTCTTTATCATGCTAGGATTAACAGGAAAAAGCAAAAAATTTCAGAATTGCACCTTGCAATGTGGAGATATTACTGTTTGTGCATTTACAATATTCATTGATTTTTGCCATTGAAAAACATGTTTTTCATATACCAGAAATGTTTGAAGCTACTGACTGAATGAAAGGAGCTGGCATCTCACTCTCTTTGAATCTTCTTTATCATGCTAGGATTAGCAGGAAAAAGCAAAAAATTTCAGAATTGCACCTTGCAATGCGGAGATATTACTGTTTGTGCATTTACAATATTCATTGATTTTTGCCATTGAAAAACATGTTTTTCATATACCAGAAATGTTTGAAGCTACTGACTGAATGAAAGGAGCTGGCATCTCACTCTCTTTGAATCTTCTTTATCATGCTAGGATTAACAGGAAAAAGCAAAAAATTTCAGAATTGCACCTTGCAATGTGGAGATATTACTGTTTGTGCATTTACAATATTCATTGATTTTTGCCATTGAAAAACGTTTTTCATATACCAGAAATGTTTGAAGCTACTGACTGAATGAAAGGAGCTGGCATCTCACTCTCTGAATCTTCTTTATCATGCTAGGATTAACAGGAAAAAGCTAAAAATTTCAGAATTGCACCGTGCAATGTGGAGATATTACTGTTTGTGCATTTACAATATTCATTGATTTTTGCCATTGAAAAACATGTTTTTCATATACCAGAAATGTTTGAAGCTACTGACTGAATGAAAGGAGCTGGCATCTCACTCTCTTTGAATCTTCTTTATCATGCTAGGATTAACAGGAAAAAGCTAAAAATTTCAGAATTGCACCGTGCAATGTGGAGATATTACTGTTTGTGCATTTACAATATTCATTGATTTTTGCCATTGAAAAACATGTTTTTCATATACCAGAAATGTTTGAAGCTACTGACTGAATGAAAGGAGCTGGCATCTCACTCTCTTTGAATCTTCTTTATCATGCTAGGATTAGCAGGAAAAAGCAAAAAATTTTAGAATTGCACCTTGCAATGCGGAGATATTACTGTTTGTGCATTTACAATATTCTGATTTTTGCCATTGAAAAACATGTTTTTCATATACCAGAAATGTTTGAAGCTACTGACTGAATGAAAGGAGCTGGCATCTCACTCTCTTTGAATCTTCTTTATCATGCTAGGATTAACAGGAAAAAGCAAAAAATTTCAGAATTGCACCTTGCAATGTGGAGATATTACTGTTTGTGCATTTACAATATTCATTGATTTTTGCCATTGAAAAACGTTTTTCATATACCAGAAATGTTTGAAGCTACTGACTGAATGAAAGGAGCTGGCATCTCACTCTCTTTGAATCTTCTTTATCATGCTAGGATTAACAGGAAAAAGCTAAAAATTTCAGAATTGCACCGTGCAATGTGGAGATATTACTGTTTGTGCATTTACAATATTCATTGATTTTTGCCATTGAAAAACATGTTTTTCATATACCAGAAATGTTTGAAGCTACTGACTGAATGAAAGGAGCTGGCATCTCACTCTCTTTGAATCTTCTTTATCATGCTAGGATTAGCAGGAAAAAGCAAAAAATTTCAGAATTGCACCTTGCAATGTGGAGATATTACTGTTTGTGCATTTACAATATTCATTGATTTTTGCCATTGAAAAACGTTTTTCATATACCAGAAATGTTTGAAGCTACTGACTGAATGAAAGGAGCTGGCATCTCACTCTCTTTGAATCTTCTTTATCATGCTAGGATTAACAGGAAAAAGCTAAAAATTTCAGAATTGCACCGTGCAATGTGGAGATATTACTGTTTGTGCATTTACAATATTCATTGATTTTTGCCATTGAAAAACATGTTTTTCATATACCAGAAATGTTTGAAGCTACTGACTGAATGAAAGGAGCTGGCATCTCACTCTCTTTGAATCTTCTTTATCATGCTAGGATTAACAGGAAAAAGCTAAAAATTTCAGAATTGCACCGTGCAATGTGGAGATATTACTGTTTGTGCATTTACAATATTCATTGATTTTTGCCATTGAAAAACATGTTTTTCATATACCAGAAATGTTTGAAGCTACTGACTGAATGAAAGGAGCTGGCATCTCACTCTCTTTGAATCTTCTTTATCATGCTAGGATTAGCAGGAAAAAGCAAAAAATTTCAGAATTGCACCTTGCAATGCGGAGATATTACTGTTTGTGCATTTACAATATTCATTGATTTTTGCCATTGAAAAACATGTTTTTCATATACCAGAAATGTTTGAAGCTACTGACTGAATGAAAGGAGCTGGCATCTCACTCTCTTTGAATCTTCTTTATCATGCTAGGATTAACAGGAAAAAGCTAAAAATTTCAGAATTGCACCGTGCAATGTGGAGATATTACTGTTTGTGCATTTACAATATTCATTGATTTTTGCCATTGAAAAACGTTTTTCATATACCAGAAATGTTTGAAGCTACTGACTGAATGAAAGGAGCTGGCATCTCACTCTCT
The DNA here is from genome assembly GCF_046119375.1 of Phyllobates terribilis. Taxonomy (NCBI): domain Eukaryota; kingdom Metazoa; phylum Chordata; class Amphibia; order Anura; family Dendrobatidae; genus Phyllobates; species Phyllobates terribilis. The sequence goes on along the minus strand of NW_027365123.1, from coordinate 96,420 downwards.
TTGAATCTTCTTTATCATGCTAGGATTAGCAGGAAAAAGCAAAAAATTTCAGAATTGCACCTTGCAATGTGGAGATATTACTGTTTGTGCATTTACAATATTCATTGATTTTTGCCATTGAAAAACATGTTTTTCATATACCAGAAATGTTTGAAGCTACTGACTGAATGAAAGGAGCTGGCATCTCACTCTCTTTGAATCTTCTTTATCATGCTAGGATTAACAGGAAAAAGCAAAAAATTTCAGAATTGCACCTTGCAATGTGGAGATATTACTGTTTGTGCATTTACAATATTCATTGATTTTTGCCATTGAAAAACATGTTTTTCATATACCAGAAATGTTTGAAGCTACTGACTGAATGAAAGGAGCTGGCATCTCACTCTCTTTGAATCTTCTTTATCATGCTAGGATTAGCAGGAAAAAGCAAAAAATTTCAGAATTGCACCTTGCAATGCGGAGATATTACTGTTTGTGCATTTACAATATTCATTGATTTTTGCCATTGAAAAACATGTTTTTCATATACCAGAAATGTTTGAAGCTACTGACTGAATGAAAGGAGCTGGCATCTCACTCTCTTTGAATCTTCTTTATCATGCTAGGATTAACAGGAAAAAGCAAAAAATTTCAGAATTGCACCTTGCAATGTGGAGATATTACTGTTTGTGCATTTACAATATTCATTGATTTTTGCCATTGAAAAACGTTTTTCATATACCAGAAATGTTTGAAGCTACTGACTGAATGAAAGGAGCTGGCATCTCACTCTCTGAATCTTCTTTATCATGCTAGGATTAACAGGAAAAAGCTAAAAATTTCAGAATTGCACCGTGCAATGTGGAGATATTACTGTTTGTGCATTTACAATATTCATTGATTTTTGCCATTGAAAAACATGTTTTTCATATACCAGAAATGTTTGAAGCTACTGACTGAATGAAAGGAGCTGGCATCTCACTCTCTTTGAATCTTCTTTATCATGCTAGGATTAACAGGAAAAAGCTAAAAATTTCAGAATTGCACCGTGCAATGTGGAGATATTACTGTTTGTGCATTTACAATATTCATTGATTTTTGCCATTGAAAAACATGTTTTTCATATACCAGAAATGTTTGAAGCTACTGACTGAATGAAAGGAGCTGGCATCTCACTCTCTTTGAATCTTCTTTATCATGCTAGGATTAGCAGGAAAAAGCAAAAAATTTTAGAATTGCACCTTGCAATGCGGAGATATTACTGTTTGTGCATTTACAATATTCTGATTTTTGCCATTGAAAAACATGTTTTTCATATACCAGAAATGTTTGAAGCTACTGACTGAATGAAAGGAGCTGGCATCTCACTCTCTTTGAATCTTCTTTATCATGCTAGGATTAACAGGAAAAAGCAAAAAATTTCAGAATTGCACCTTGCAATGTGGAGATATTACTGTTTGTGCATTTACAATATTCATTGATTTTTGCCATTGAAAAACGTTTTTCATATACCAGAAATGTTTGAAGCTACTGACTGAATGAAAGGAGCTGGCATCTCACTCTCTTTGAATCTTCTTTATCATGCTAGGATTAACAGGAAAAAGCTAAAAATTTCAGAATTGCACCGTGCAATGTGGAGATATTACTGTTTGTGCATTTACAATATTCATTGATTTTTGCCATTGAAAAACATGTTTTTCATATACCAGAAATGTTTGAAGCTACTGACTGAATGAAAGGAGCTGGCATCTCACTCTCTTTGAATCTTCTTTATCATGCTAGGATTAGCAGGAAAAAGCAAAAAATTTCAGAATTGCACCTTGCAATGTGGAGATATTACTGTTTGTGCATTTACAATATTCATTGATTTTTGCCATTGAAAAACATGTTTTTCATATACCAGAAATGTTTGAAGCTACTGACTGAATGAAAGGAGCTGGCATCTCACTCTCTTTGAATCTTCTTTATCATGCTAGGATTAACAGGAAAAAGCTAAAAATTTCAGAATTGCACCGTGCAATGTGGAGATATTACTGTTTGTGCATTTACAATATTCATTGATTTTTGCCATTGAAAAACGTTTTTCATATACCAGAAATGTGTGAAGCTACTGACTGAATGAAAGGAGCTGGCATCTCACTCTCTTTGAATCTTCTTTATCATGCTAGGATTAGCAGGAAAAAGCAAAAAATTTCAGAATTGCACCTTGCAATGTGGAGATATTACTGTTTGTGCATTTACAATATTCATTGATTTTTGCCATTGAAAAACATGTTTTTCATATACCAGAAATGTTTGAAGCTACTGACTGAATGAAAGGAGCTGGCATCTCACTCTCTTTGAATCTTCTTTATCATGCTAGGAATAACAGGAAAAAGCAAAAAATTTCAGAATTGCACCTTGCAATGTGGAGATATTACTGTTTGTGCATTTACAATATTCATTGATTTTTGCCATTGAAAAACATGTTTTTCATATACCAGAAATGTTTGAAGCTACTGACTGAATGAAAGGAGCTGGCATCTCACTCTCTTTGAATCTTCTTTATCATGCTAGGATTAACAGGAAAAAGCTAAAAATTTCAGAATTGCACCGTGCAATGTGGAGATATTACTGTTTGTGCATTTACAATATTCATTGATTTTTGCCATTGAAAAACGTTTTTCATATACCAGAAATGTTTGAAGCTACTGACTGAATGAAAGGAGCTGGCATCTCACTCTCTTTGAATCTTCTTTATCATGCTAGGATTAGCAGGAAAAAGCAAAAAATTTCAGAATTGCACCTTGCAATGTGGAGATATTACTGTTTGTGCATTTACAATATTCATTGATTTTTGCCATTGAAAAACATGTTTTTCATATACCAGAAATGTTTGAAGCTACTGACTGAATGAAAGGAGCTGGCATCTCACTCTCTTTGAATCTTCTTTATCATGCTAGGATTAACAGGAAAAAGCAAAAAATTTCAGAATTGCACCTTGCAATGTGGAGATATTACTGTTTGTGCATTTACAATATTCATTGATTTTTGCCATTGAAAAACATGTTTTTCATATACCAGAAATGTTTGAAGCTACTGACTGAATGAAAGGAGCTGGCATCTCACTCTCTTTGAATCTTCTTTATCATGCTAGGATTAGCAGGAAAAAGCAAAAAATTTCAGAATTGCACCTTGCAATGCGGAGATATTACTGTTTGTGCATTTACAATATTCATTGATTTTTGCCATTGAAAAACATGTTTTTCATATACCAGAAATGTTTGAAGCTACTGACTGAATGAAAGGAGCTGGCATCTCACTCTCTTTGAATCTTCTTTATCATGCTAGGATTAACAGGAAAAAGCAAAAAATTTCAGAATTGCACCTTGCAATGTGGAGATATTACTGTTTGTGCATTTACAATATTCATTGATTTTTGCCATTGAAAAACGTTTTTCATATACCAGAAATGTTTGAAGCTACTGACTGAATGAAAGGAGCTGGCATCTCACTCTCTGAATCTTCTTTATCATGCTAGGATTAACAGGAAAAAGCTAAAAATTTCAGAATTGCACCGTGCAATGTGGAGATATTACTGTTTGTGCATTTACAATATTCATTGATTTTTGCCATTGAAAAACATGTTTTTCATATACCAGAAATGTTTGAAGCTACTGACTGAATGAAAGGAGCTGGCATCTCACTCTCTTTGAATCTTCTTTATCATGCTAGGATTAACAGGAAAAAGCTAAAAATTTCAGAATTGCACCGTGCAATGTGGAGATATTACTGTTTGTGCATTTACAATATTCATTGATTTTTGCCATTGAAAAACATGTTTTTCATATACCAGAAATGTTTGAAGCTACTGACTGAATGAAAGGAGCTGGCATCTCACTCTCTTTGAATCTTCTTTATCATGCTAGGATTAGCAGGAAAAAGCAAAAAATTTTAGAATTGCACCTTGCAATGCGGAGATATTACTGTTTGTGCATTTACAATATTCTGATTTTTGCCATTGAAAAACATGTTTTTCATATACCAGAAATGTTTGAAGCTACTGACTGAATGAAAGGAGCTGGCATCTCACTCTCTTTGAATCTTCTTTATCATGCTAGGATTAACAGGAAAAAGCAAAAAATTTCAGAATTGCACCTTGCAATGTGGAGATATTACTGTTTGTGCATTTACAATATTCATTGATTTTTGCCATTGAAAAACGTTTTTCATATACCAGAAATGTTTGAAGCTACTGACTGAATGAAAGGAGCTGGCATCTCACTCTCTTTGAATCTTCTTTATCATGCTAGGATTAACAGGAAAAAGCTAAAAATTTCAGAATTGCACCGTGCAATGTGGAGATATTACTGTTTGTGCATTTACAATATTCATTGATTTTTGCCATTGAAAAACATGTTTTTCATATACCAGAAATGTTTGAAGCTACTGACTGAATGAAAGGAGCTGGCATCTCACTCTCTTTGAATCTTCTTTATCATGCTAGGATTAGCAGGAAAAAGCAAAAAATTTCAGAATTGCACCTTGCAATGTGGAGATATTACTGTTTGTGCATTTACAATATTCATTGATTTTTGCCATTGAAAAACATGTTTTTCATATACCAGAAATGTTTGAAGCTACTGACTGAATGAAAGGAGCTGGCATCTCACTCTCTTTGAATCTTCTTTATCATGCTAGGATTAACAGGAAAAAGCTAAAAATTTCAGAATTGCACCGTGCAATGTGGAGATATTACTGTTTGTGCATTTACAATATTCATTGATTTTTGCCATTGAAAAACGTTTTTCATATACCAGAAATGTGTGAAGCTACTGACTGAATGAAAGGAGCTGGCATCTCACTCTCTTTGAATCTTCTTTATCATGCTAGGATTAGCAGGAAAAAGCAAAAAATTTCAGAATTGCACCTTGCAATGTGGAGATATTACTGTTTGTGCATTTACAATATTCATTGATTTTTGCCATTGAAAAACATGTTTTTCATATACCAGAAATGTTTGAAGCTACTGACTGAATGAAAGGAGCTGGCATCTCACTCTCTTTGAATCTTCTTTATCATGCTAGGAATAACAGGAAAAAGCAAAAAATTTCAGAATTGCACCTTGCAATGTGGAGATATTACTGTTTGTGCATTTACAATATTCATTGATTTTTGCCATTGAAAAACATGTTTTTCATATACCAGAAATGTTTGAAGCTACTGACTGAATGAAAGGAGCTGGCATCTCACTCTCTTTGAATCTTCTTTATCATGCTAGGATTAACAGGAAAAAGCTAAAAATTTCAGAATTGCACCGTGCAATGTGGAGATATTACTGTTTGTGCATTTACAATATTCATTGATTTTTGCCATTGAAAAACATGTTTTTCATATACCAGAAATGTTTGAAGCTACTGACTGAATGAAAGGAGCTGGCATCTCACTCTCTTTGAATCTTCTTTATCATGCTAGGATTAACAGGAAAAAGCTAAAAATTTCAGAATTGCACCGTGCAATGTGGAGATATTACTGTTTGTGCATTTACAATATTCATTGATTTTTGCCATTGAAAAACATGTTTTTCATATACCAGAAATGTTTGAAGCTACTGACTGAATGAAAGGAGCTGGCATCTCACTCTCTTTGAATCTTCTTTATCATGCTAGGATTAGCAGGAAAAAGCAAAAAATTTCAGAATTGCACCTTGCAATGTGGAGATATTACTGTTTGTGCATTTACAATATTCATTGATTTTTGCCATTGAAAAACATGTTTTTCATATACCAGAAATGTTTGAAGCTACTGACTGAATGAAAGGAGCTGGCATCTCACTCTCTTTGAATCTTCTTTATCATGCTAGGATTAGTAGGAAAAAGCTAAAAATTTCAGAATTGCACCGTGCAATGTGGAGATATTACTGTTTGTGCATTTACAATATTCATTGATTTTTGCCATTGAAAAACATGTTTTTCATATACCAGAAATGTTTGAAGCTACTGACTGAATGAAAGGAGCTGGCATCTCACTCTCTTTGAATCTTCTTTATCATGCTAGGATTAGCAGGAAAAAGCAAAAAATTTCAGAATTGCACCTTGCAATGCGGAGATATTACTGTTTGTGCATTTACAATATTCATTGATTTTTGCCATTGAAAAACATGTTTTTCATATACCAGAAATGTTTGAAGCTACTGATTGAATGAAAGGAGCTGGCATCTCACTCTCTTTGAATCTTCTTTATCATGCTAGGATTAACAGGAAAAAGCAAAAAATTTCAGAATTGCACCTTGCAATGTGGAGATATTACTGTTTGTGCATTTACAATATTCATTGATTTTTGCCATTGAAAAACGTTTTTCATATACCAGAAATGTTTGAAGCTACTGACTGAATGAAAGGAGCTGGCATCTCACTCTCTTTGAATCTTCTTTATCATGCTAGGATTAGCAGGAAAAAGCAAAAAATTTCAGAATTGCACCTTGCAATGTGGAGATATTACTGTTTGTGCATTTACAATATTCATTGATTTTTGCCATTGAAAAACATGTTTTTCATATACCAGAAATGTTTGAAGCTACTGACTGAATGAAAGGAGCTGGCATCTCACTCTCTTTGAATCTTCTTTATCATGCTAGGATTAACAGGAAAAAGCAAAAAATTTCAGAATTGCACCTTGCAATGTGGAGATATTACTGTTTGTGCATTTACAATATTCATTGATTTTTGCCATTGAAAAACATGTTTTTCATATACCAGAAATGTTTGAAGCTACTGACTGAATGAAAGGAGCTGGCATCTCACTCTCTTTGAATCTTCTTTATCATGCTAGGATTAGCAGGAAAAAGCAAAAAATTTCAGAATTGCACCTTGCAATGCGGAGATATTACTGTTTGTGCATTTACAATATTCATTGATTTTTGCCATTGAAAAACATGTTTTTCATATACCAGAAATGTTTGAAGCTACTGACTGAATGAAAGGAGCTGGCATCTCACTCTCTTTGAATCTTCTTTATCATGCTAGGATTAACAGGAAAAAGCAAAAAATTTCAGAATTGCACCTTGCAATGTGGAGATATTACTGTTTGTGCATTTACAATATTCATTGATTTTTGCCATTGAAAAACGTTTTTCATATACCAGAAATGTTTGAAGCTACTGACTGAATGAAAGGAGCTGGCATCTCACTCTCTGAATCTTCTTTATCATGCTAGGATTAACAGGAAAAAGCTAAAAATTTCAGAATTGCACCGTGCAATGTGGAGATATTACTGTTTGTGCATTTACAATATTCATTGATTTTTGCCATTGAAAAACATGTTTTTCATATACCAGAAATGTTTGAAGCTACTGACTGAATGAAAGGAGCTGGCATCTCACTCTCTTTGAATCTTCTTTATCATGCTAGGATTAACAGGAAAAAGCTAAAAATTTCAGAATTGCACCGTGCAATGTGGAGATATTACTGTTTGTGCATTTACAATATTCATTGATTTTTGCCATTGAAAAACATGTTTTTCATATACCAGAAATGTTTGAAGCTACTGACTGAATGAAAGGAGCTGGCATCTCACTCTCTTTGAATCTTCTTTATCATGCTAGGATTAGCAGGAAAAAGCAAAAAATTTTAGAATTGCACCTTGCAATGCGGAGATATTACTGTTTGTGCATTTACAATATTCTGATTTTTGCCATTGAAAAACATGTTTTTCATATACCAGAAATGTTTGAAGCTACTGACTGAATGAAAGGAGCTGGCATCTCACTCTCTTTGAATCTTCTTTATCATGCTAGGATTAACAGGAAAAAGCAAAAAATTTCAGAATTGCACCTTGCAATGTGGAGATATTACTGTTTGTGCATTTACAATATTCATTGATTTTTGCCATTGAAAAACGTTTTTCATATACCAGAAATGTTTGAAGCTACTGACTGAATGAAAGGAGCTGGCATCTCACTCTCTTTGAATCTTCTTTATCATGCTAGGATTAACAGGAAAAAGCTAAAAATTTCAGAATTGCACCGTGCAATGTGGAGATATTACTGTTTGTGCATTTACAATATTCATTGATTTTTGCCATTGAAAAACATGTTTTTCATATACCAGAAATGTTTGAAGCTACTGACTGAATGAAAGGAGCTGGCATCTCACTCTCTTTGAATCTTCTTTATCATGCTAGGATTAGCAGGAAAAAGCAAAAAATTTCAGAATTGCACCTTGCAATGTGGAGATATTACTGTTTGTGCATTTACAATATTCATTGATTTTTGCCATTGAAAAACATGTTTTTCATATACCAGAAATGTTTGAAGCTACTGACTGAATGAAAGGAGCTGGCATCTCACTCTCTTTGAATCTTCTTTATCATGCTAGGATTAACAGGAAAAAGCTAAAAATTTCAGAATTGCACCGTGCAATGTGGAGATATTACTGTTTGTGCATTTACAATATTCATTGATTTTTGCCATTGAAAAACGTTTTTCATATACCAGAAATGTGTGAAGCTACTGACTGAATGAAAGGAGCTGGCATCTCACTCTCTTTGAATCTTCTTTATCATGCTAGGATTAGCAGGAAAAAGCAAAAAATTTCAGAATTGCACCTTGCAATGTGGAGATATTACTGTTTGTGCATTTACAATATTCATTGATTTTTGCCATTGAAAAACATGTTTTTCATATACCAGAAATGTTTGAAGCTACTGACTGAATGAAAGGAGCTGGCATCTCACTCTCTTTGAATCTTCTTTATCATGCTAGGAATAACAGGAAAAAGCAAAAAATTTCAGAATTGCACCTTGCAATGTGGAGATATTACTGTTTGTGCATTTACAATATTCATTGATTTTTGCCATTGAAAAACATGTTTTTCATATACCAGAAATGTTTGAAGCTACTGACTGAATGAAAGGAGCTGGCATCTCACTCTCTTTGAATCTTCTTTATCATGCTAGGATTAACAGGAAAAAGCTAAAAATTTCAGAATTGCACCGTGCAATGTGGAGATATTACTGTTTGTGCATTTACAATATTCATTGATTTTTGCCATTGAAAAACATGTTTTTCATATACCAGAAATGTTTGAAGCTACTGACTGAATGAAAGGAGCTGGCATCTCACTCTCTTTGAATCTTCTTTATCATGCTAGGATTAACAGGAAAAAGCTAAAAATTTCAGAATTGCACCGTGCAATGTGGAGATATTACTGTTTGTGCATTTACAATATTCATTGATTTTTGCCATTGAAAAACATGTTTTTCATATACCAGAAATGTTTGAAGCTACTGACTGAATGAAAGGAGCTGGCATCTCACTCTCTTTGAATCTTCTTTATCATGCTAGGATTAGCAGGAAAAAGCAAAAAATTTCAGAATTGCACCTTGCAATGTGGAGATATTACTGTTTGTGCATTTACAATATTCATTGATTTTTGCCATTGAAAAACATGTTTTTCATATACCAGAAATGTTTGAAGCTACTGACTGAATGAAAGGAGCTGGCATCTCACTCTCTTTGAATCTTCTTTATCATGCTAGGATTAGTAGGAAAAAGCTAAAAATTTCAGAATTGCACCGTGCAATGTGGAGATATTACTGTTTGTGCATTTACAATATTCATTGATTTTTGCCATTGAAAAACATGTTTTTCATATACCAGAAATGTTTGAAGCTACTGACTGAATGAAAGGAGCTGGCATCTCACTCTCTTTGAATCTTCTTTATCATGCTAGGATTAGCAGGAAAAAGCAAAAAATTTCAGAATTGCACCTTGCAATGCGGAGATATTACTGTTTGTGCATTTACAATATTCATTGATTTTTGCCATTGAAAAACATGTTTTTCATATACCAGAAATGTTTGAAGCTACTGATTGAATGAAAGGAGCTGGCATCTCACTCTCTTTGAATCTTCTTTATCATGCTAGGATTAACAGGAAAAAGCAAAAAATTTCAGAATTGCACCTTGCAATGTGGAGATATTACTGTTTGTGCATTTACAATATTCATTGATTTTTGCCATTGAAAAACGTTTTTCATATACCAGAAATGTTTGAAGCTACTGACTGAATGAAAGGAGCTGGCATCTCACTCTCTTTGAATCTTCTTTATCATGCTAGGATTAACAGGAAAAAGCAAAAAATTTCAGAATTGCACCTTGCAATGTGGAGATATTACTGTTTGTGCATTTACAATATTCATTGATTTTTGCCATTGAAAAACATGTTTTTCATATACCAGAAATGTTTGAAGCTACTGACTGAATGAAAGGAGCTGGCATCTCACTCTCTTTGAATCTTCTTTATCATGCTAGGATTAACAGGAAAAAGCAAAAAATTTCAGAATTGCACCTTGCAATGTGGAGATATTACTGTTTGTGCATTTACAATATTCATTGATTTTTGCCATTGAAAAACATGTTTTTCATATACCAGAAATGTTTGAAGCTACTGACTGAATGAAAGGAGCTGGCATCTCACTCTCTTTGAATCTTCTTTATCATGCTAGGATTAACAGGAAAAAGCTACAAATTTCAGAATTGCACTGTGCAATGTGGAGATATTACTGTTTGTGCATTTACAATATTCTTTGATTTTTGCCATTGAAAAACATGTTTTTCATATACCAGAAATGTTTGAAGCTACTGACTGAATGAAAGGAGCTGGCATCTCACTCTCTTTGAATCTTCTTTATCATGCTAGGATTAGCAGGAAAAAGCAAAAAATTTCAGAATTGCACCTTGCAATGTGGAGATATTACTGTTTGTGCATTTACAATATTCATTGATTTTTGCCATTGAAAAACATGTTTTTCATATACCAGAAATGTTTGAAGCTACTGACTGAATGAAAGGAGCTGGCATCTCACTCTCTTTGAATCTTCTTTATCATGCTAGGATTAACAGGAAAAAGCGAAAAATTTCAGAATTGCACCGTGCAATGTGGAGATATTACTGTTTGTGCATTTACAATATTCATTGATTTTTGCCATTGAAAAACATGTTTTTCATATACCAGAAATGTTTGAAGCTACTGACTGAATGAAAGGAGCTGGCATCTCACTCTCTTTGAATCTTCTTTATCATGCTAGGATTAACAGGAAAAAGCAAAAAATTTCAGAATTGCACCTTGCAATGTGGAGATATTACTGTTTGTGCATTTACAATATTCATTGATTTTTGCCATTGAAAAACGTTTTTCATATACCAGAAATGTTTGAAGCTACTGACTGAATGAAAGGAGCTGGCATCTCACTCTCTTTGAATCTTCTTTATCATGCTAGGATTAACAGGAAAAAGCTAAAAATTTCAGAATTGCACCGTGCAATGTGGAGATATTACTGTTTGTGCATTTACAATATTCATTGATTTTTGCCATTGAAAAACATGTTTTTCATATACCAGAAATGTTTGAAGCTACTGACTGAATGAAAGGAGCTGGCATCTCACTCTCTTTGAATCTTCTTTATCATGCTAGGATTAACAGGAAAAAGCAAAAAATTTCAGAATTGCACCTTGCAATGTGGAGATATTACTGTTTGTGCATTTACAATATTCATTGATTTTTGCCATTGAAAAACGTTTTTCATATACCAGAAATGTTTGAAGCTACTGACTGAATGAAAGGAGCTGGCATCTCACTCTGAATCTTCTTTATCATGCTAGGATTAACAGGAAAAAGCTAAAAATTTCAGAATTGCACCGTGCAATGTGGAGATATTACTGTTTGTGCATTTACAATATTCATTGATTTTTGCCATTGAAAAACATGTTTTTCATATACCAGAAATGTTTGAAGCTACTGACTGAATGAAAGGAGCTGGCATCTCACTCTCTTTGAATCTTCTTTATCATGCTAGGATTAGCAGGAAAAAGCAAAAAATTTCAGAATTGCACCTTGCAATGTGGAGATATTACTGTTTGTGCATTTACAATATTCATTGATTTTTGCCATTGAAAAACATGTTTTTCATATACCAGAAATGTTTGAAGCTACTGACTGAATGAAAGGAGCTGGCATCTCACGCTCTTTGAATCTTCTTTATCATGCTAGGATTAACAGGAAAAAGCTAAAAATTTCAGAATTGCACCGTGCAATGTGGAGATATTACTGTTTGTGCATTTACAATATTCATTGATTTTTGCCATTGAAAAACGTTTTTCATATACCAGAAATGTTTGAAGCTACTGACTGAATGAAAGGAGCTGGCATCTCACTCTCTTTGAATCTTCTTTATCATGCTAGGATTAACAGGAAAAAGCTAAAAATTTCAGAATTGCACCGTGCAATGTGGAGATATTACTGTTTGTGCATTTACAATATTCATTGATTTTTGCCATTGAAAAACATGTTTTTCATATACCAGAAATGTTTGAAGCTACTGACTGAATGAAAGGAGCTGGCATCTCACTCTCTTTGAATCTTCTTTATCATGCTAGGATTAACAGGAAAAAGCAAAAAATTTCAGAATTGCACCTTGCAATGTGGAGATATTACTGTTTGTGCATTTACAATATTCATTGATTTTTGCCATTGAAAAACGTTTTTCATATACCAGAAATGTTTGAAGCTACTGACTGAATGAAAGGAGCTGGCATCTCACTCTCTTTGAATCTTCTTTATCATGCTAGGATTAACAGGAAAAAGCTAAAAATTTCAGAATTGCACCGTGCAATGTGGAGATATTACTGTTTGTGCATTTACAATATTCATTGATTTTTGCCATTGAAAAACATGTTTTTCATATACCAGAAATGTTTGAAGCTACTGACTGAATGAAAGGAGCTGGCATCTCACTCTCTTTGAATCTTCTTTATCATGCTAGGATTAGCAGGAAAAAGCAAAAAATTTCAGAATTGCACCTTGCAATGTGGAGATATTACTGTTTGTGCATTTACAATATTCATTGATTTTTGCCATTGAAAAACATGTTTTTCATATACCAGAAATGTTTGAAGCTACTGACTGAATGAAAGGAGCTGGCATCTCACTCTCTTTGAATCTTCTTTATCATGGTAGGATTAACAGGAAAAAGCTAAAAATTTCAGAATTGCACCGTGCAATGTGGAGATATTCCTGTTTGTGCATTTACAATATTCATTGATTTTTGCCATTGAAAAACGTTTTTCATATACCAGAAATGTTTGAAGCTACTGACTGAATGAAAGGAGCTGGCATCTCACTCTCTTTGAATCTTCTTTATCATGCTAGGATTAGCAGGAAAAAGCAAAAAATTTCAGAATTGCACCTTGCAATGTGGAGATATTACTGTTTGTGCATTTACAATATTCATTGATTTTTGCCATTGAAAAACATGTTTTTCATATACCAGAAATGTTTGAAGCTACTGACTGAATGAAAGGAGCTGGCATCTCACTCTCTTTGAATCTTCTTTATCATGCTAGGATTAACAGGAAAAAGCAAAAAATTTCAGAATTGCACCTTGCAATGTGGAGATATTACTGTTTGTGCATTTACAATATTCATTGATTTTTGCCATTGAAAAACATGTTTTTCATATACCAGAAATGTTTGAAGCTACTGACTGAATGAAAGGAGCTGGCATCTCACTCTCTTTGAATCTTCTTTATCATGCTAGGATTAGCAGGAAAAAGCAAAAAATTTCAGAATTGCACCTTGCAATGCGGAGATATTACTGTTTGTGCATTTACAATATTCATTGATTTTTGCCATTGAAAAACATGTTTTTCATATACCAGAAATGTTTGAAGCTACTGACTGAATGAAAGGAGCTGGCATCTCACTCTCTTTGAATCTTCTTTATCATGCTAGGATTAACAGGAAAAAGCAAAAAATTTCAGAATTGCACCTTGCAATGTGGAGATATTACTGTTTGTGCATTTACAATATTCATTGATTTTTGCCATTGAAAAACGTTTTTCATATACCAGAAATGTTTGAAGCTACTGACTGAATGAAAGGAGCTGGCATCTCACTCTCTTTGAATCTTCTTTATCATGCTAGGATTAACAGGAAAAAGCTAAAAATTTCAGAATTGCACCGTGCAATGTGGAGATATTACTGTTTGTGCATTTACAATATTCATTGATTTTTGCCATTGAAAAACATGTTTTTCATATACCAGAAATGTTTGAAGCTACTGACTGAATGAAAGGAGCTGGCATCTCACTCTCTTTGAATCTTCTTTATCATGCTAGGATTAACAGGAAAAAGCTAAAAATTTCAGAATTGCACCGTGCAATGTGGAGATATTACTGTTTGTGCATTTACAATATTCATTGATTTTTGCCATTGAAAAACATGTTTTTCATATACCAGAAATGTTTGAAGCTACTGACTGAATGAAAGGAGCTGGCATCTCACTCTCTTTGAATCTTCTTTATCATGCTAGGATTAGCAGGAAAAAGCAAAAAATTTTAGAATTGCACCTTGCAATGCGGAGATATTACTGTTTGTGCATTTACAATATTCATTGATTTTTGCCATTGAAAAACATGTTTTTCATATACCAGAAATGTTTGAAGCTACTGACTGAATGAAAGGAGCTGGCATCTCACTCTCTTTGAATCTTCTTTATCATGCTAGGATTAACAGGAAAAAGCAAAAAATTTCAGAATTGCACCTTGCAATGTGGAGATATTACTGTTTGTGCATTTACAATATTCATTGATTTTTGCCATTGAAAAACGTTTTTCATATACCAGAAATGTTTGAAGCTACTGACTGAATGAAAGGAGCTGGCATCTCACTCTCTTTGAATCTTCTTTATCATGCTAGGATTAGCAGGAAAAAGCAAAAAATTTTAGAATTGCACCTTGCAATGCGGAGATATTACTGTTTGTGCATTTACAATATTCATTGATTTTTGCCATTGAAAAACATGTTTTTCATATACCAGAAATGTTTGAAGCTACTGACTGAATGAAAGGAGCTGGCATCTCACTCTCTTTGAATCTTCTTTATCATGCTAGGATTAACAGGAAAAAGCAAAAAATTTCAGAATTGCACCTTGCAATGTGGAGATATTACTGTTTGTGCATTTACAATATTCATTGATTTTTGCCATTGAAAAACGTTTTTCATATACCAGAAATGTTTGAAGCTACTGACTGAATGAAAGGAGCTGGCATCTCACTCTCTTTGAATCTTCTTTATCATGCTAGGATTAACAGGAAAAAGCTAAAAATTTCAGAATTGCACCGTGCAATGTGGAGATATTACTGTTTGTGCATTTACAATATTCATTGATTTTTGCCATTGAAAAACATGTTTTTCATATACCAGAAATGTTTGAAGCTACTGACTGAATGAAAGGAGCTGGCATCTCACTCTCTTTGAATCTTCTTTATCATGCTAGGATTAACAGGAAAAAGCTAAAAATTTCAGAATTGCACCGTGCAATGTGGAGATATTACTGTTTGTGCATTTACAATATTCATTGATTTTTGCCATTGAAAAACATGTTTTTCATATACCAGAAATGTTTGAAGCTACTGACTGAATGAAAGGAGCTGGCATCTCACTCTCTTTGAATCTTCTTTATCATGCTAGGATTAGCAGGAAAAAGCAAAAAATTTTAGAATTGCACCTTGCAATGCGGAGATATTACTGTTTGTGCATTTACAATATTCATTGATTTTTGCCATTGAAAAACATGTTTTTCATATACCAGAAATGTTTGAAGCTACTGACTGAATGAAAGGAGCTGGCATCTCACTCTCTTTGAATCTTCTTTATCATGCTAGGATTAACAGGAAAAAGCAAAAAATTTCAGAATTGCACCTTGCAATGTGGAGATATTACTGTTTGTGCATTTACAATATTCATTGATTTTTGCCATTGAAAAACGTTTTTCATATACCAGAAATGTTTGAAGCTACTGACTGAATGAAAGGAGCTGGCATCTCACTCTCTTTGAATCTTCTTTATCATGCTAGGATTAGCAGGAAAAAGCAAAAAATTTTAGAATTGCACCTTGCAATGCGGAGATATTACTGTTTGTGCATTTACAATATTCATTGATTTTTGCCATTGAAAAACATGTTTTTCATATACCAGAAATGTTTGAAGCTACTGACTGAATGAAAGGAGCTGGCATCTCACTCTCTTTGAATCTTCTTTATCATGCTAGGATTAACAGGAAAAAGCAAAAAATTTCAGAATTGCACCTTGCAATGTGGAGATATTACTGTTTGTGCATTTACAATATTCATTGATTTTTGCCATTGAAAAACGTTTTTCATATACCAGAAATGTTTGAAGCTACTGACTGAATGAAAGGAGCTGGCATCTCACTCTCTTTGAATCTTCTTTATCATGCTAGGATTAACAGGAAAAAGCTAAAAATTTCAGAATTGCACCGTGCAATGTGGAGATATTACTGTTTGTGCATTTACAATATTCATTGATTTTTGCCATTGAAAAACATGTTTTTCATATACCAGAAATGTTTGAAGCTACTGACTGAATGAAAGGAGCTGGCATCTCACTCTCTTTGAATCTTCTTTATCATGCTAGGATTAGCAGGAAAAAGCAAAAAATTTCAGAATTGCACCTTGCAATGTGGAGATATTACTGTTTGTGCATTTACAATATTCATTGATTTTTGCCATTGAAAAACATGTTTTTCATATACCAGAAATGTTTGAAGCTACTGACTGAATGAAAGGAGCTGGCATCTCACTCTCTTTGAATCTTCTTTATCATGCTAGGATTAACAGGAAAAAGCTAAAAATTTCAGAATTGCACCGTGCAATGTGGAGATATTACTGTTTGTGCATTTACAATATTCATTGATTTTTGCCATTGAAAAACGTTTTTCATATACCAGAAATGTTTGAAGCTACTGACTGAATGAAAGGAGCTGGCATCTCACTCTCTTTGAATCTTCTTTATCATGCTAGGATTAGCAGGAAAAAGCAAAAAATTTCAGAATTGCACCTTGCAATGTGGAGATATTACTGTTTGTGCATTTACAATATTCATTGATTTTTGCCATTGAAAAACATGTTTTTCATATACCAGAAATGTTTGAAGCTACTGACTGAATGAAAGGAGCTGGCATCTCACTCTCTTTGAATCTTCTTTATCATGCTAGGATTAACAGGAAAAAGCAAAAAATTTCAGAATTGCACCTTGCAATGTGGAGATATTACTGTTTGTGCATTTACAATATTCATTGATTTTTGCCATTGAAAAACATGTTTTTCATATACCAGAAATGTTTGAAGCTACTGACTGAATGAAAGGAGCTGGCATCTCACTCTCTTTGAATCTTCTTTATCATGCTAGGATTAGCAGGAAAAAGCAAAAAATTTCAGAATTGCACCTTGCAATGCGGAGATATTACTGTTTGTGCATTTACAATATTCATTGATTTTTGCCATTGAAAAACATGTTTTTCATATACCAGAAATGTTTGAAGCTACTGACTGAATGAAAGGAGCTGGCATCTCACTCTCTTTGAATCTTCTTTATCATGCTAGGATTAACAGGAAAAAGCAAAAAATTTCAGAATTGCACCTTGCAATGTGGAGATATTACTGTTTGTGCATTTACAATATTCATTGATTTTTGCCATTGAAAAACGTTTTTCATATACCAGAAATGTTTGAAGCTACTGACTGAATGAAAGGAGCTGGCATCTCACTCTCTTTGAATCTTCTTTATCATGCTAGGATTAACAGGAAAAAGCTAAAAATTTCAGAATTGCACCGTGCAATGTGGAGATATTACTGTTTGTGCATTTACAATATTCATTGATTTTTGCCATTGAAAAACATGTTTTTCATATACCAGAAATGTTTGAAGCTACTGACTGAATGAAAGGAGCTGGCATCTCACTCTCTTTGAATCTTCTTTATCATGCTAGGATTAACAGGAAAAAGCTAAAAATTTCAGAATTGCACCGTGCAATGTGGAGATATTACTGTTTGTGCATTTACAATATTCATTGATTTTTGCCATTGAAAAACATGTTTTTCATATACCAGAAATGTTTGAAGCTACTGACTGAATGAAAGGAGCTGGCATCTCACTCTCTTTGAATCTTCTTTATCATGCTAGGATTAGCAGGAAAAAGCAAAAAATTTCAGAATTGCACCTTGCAATGTGGAGATATTGTTTGTGCATTTACAATATTCATTGATTTTTGCCATTGAATAACATGTTTTTCATATACCAGAAATGTTTGAAGCTACTGACTGAATGAAAGGAGCTGGCATCTCACTCTCTTTGAATCTTCTTTATCATGCTAGGATTAACAGGAAAAAGCTAAAAATTTCAGAATTGCACCGTGCAATGTGGAGATATTACTGTTTGTGCATTTACAATATTCATTGATTTTTGCCATTGAAAAACGTTTTTCATATACCAGAAATGTTTGAAGCTACTGACTGAATGAAAGGAGCTGGCATCTCACTCTCTTTGAATCTTCTTTATCATGCTAGGATTAGCAGGAAAAAGCAAAAAATTTCAGAATTGCACCTTGCAATGTGGAGATATTACTGTTTGTGCATTTACAATATTCATTGATTTTTGCCATTGAAAAACATGTTTTTCATATACCAGAAATGTTTGAAGCTACTGACTGAATGAAAGGAGCTGGCATCTCACTCTCTTTGAATCTTCTTTATCATGCTAGGAATAACAGGAAAAAGCAAAAAATTTCAGAATTGCACCTTGCAATGTGGAGATATTACTGTTTGTGCATTTACAATATTCATTGATTTTTGCCATTGAAAAACATGTTTTTCATATACCAGAAATGTTTGAAGCTACTGACTGAATGAAAGGAGCTGGCATCTCACTCTCTTTGAATCTTCTTTATCATGCTAGGATTAACAGGAAAAAGCTAAAAATTTCAGAATTGCACCGTGCAATGTGGAGATATTACTGTTTGTGCATTTACAATATTCATTGATTTTTGCCATTGAAAAACATGTTTTTCATATACCAGAAATGTTTGAAGCTACTGACTGAATGAAAGGAGCTGGCATCTCACTCTCTTTGAATCTTCTTTATCATGCTAGGATTAACAGGAAAAAGCTAAAAATTTCAGAATTGCACCGTGCAATGTGGAGATATTACTGTTTGTGCATTTACAATATTCATTGATTTTTGCCATTGAAAAACATGTTTTTCATATACCAGAAATGTTTGAAGCTACTGACTGAATGAAAGGAGCTGGCATCTCACTCTCTTTGAATCTTCTTTATCATGCTAGGATTAGCAGGAAAAAGCAAAAAATTTCAGAATTGCACCTTGCAATGTGGAGATATTACTGTTTGTGCATTTACAATATTCATTGATTTTTGCCATTGAAAAACATGTTTTTCATATACCAGAAATGTTTGAAGCTACTGACTGAATGAAAGGAGCTGGCATCTCACTCTCTTTGAATCTTCTTTATCATGCTAGGATTAGTAGGAAAAAGCTAAAAATTTCAGAATTGCACCGTGCAATGTGGAGATATTACTGTTTGTGCATTTACAATATTCATTGATTTTTGCCATTGAAAAACATGTTTTTCATATACCAGAAATGTTTGAAGCTACTGACTGAATGAAAGGAGCTGGCATCTCACTCTCTTTGTTTTACCATATTTTTTTTATTTTTAATAAACAATTTAACAGGGGAATAACACACGTAGCATAAAAGTAGTGACAAAAGAATATTCATAATAAGGGAAAAATTCTGAGGGAAAGGAAAGGGAAAGGGAACAAATGGGAATGGATAAACAGGAAAGATGGGAGAAATTTGTTCGTCAAATAGTATATACGATAATACAGAAATTTGAACACTTTAAACACACATTACTATCATTAGCAAAATTAAACATATTAATGAGCTAAACACGACACACATTAAGATGTTCCAGCGTTATGAGAGGGTTGAGGGAATTTAGTGAGCCAAATACCCCACTTCCTAGAAAATTTAAGTAAATTATTGTTGATAAGGGAAAATCTGAGTTCAAATATTCTATGGAGATTCATCTTATCAACTAAGTCCTCCAAAGTGGGGACATGTGACTTTCTCCAATAAAAAGCCAATGCGTTCTTACACACTGAAAATAAGTGAATCACCAAAGATCTTTCAAACGACTTATATGGTTCAAGATCTAAGGATAGTAAAGCCATTTGAGGGGTCAATACTACAGGTCTGCCTAAAAGGTCATCTACCAAAGAAGAGATCTGAGCCCATAGATTCCGGATTTTAGGGCAGCTCCAAAAGAGATGTAAAAGATCTCCCCTAAGGCCGCACTCCCTCCAACAAAGGGGAGAGTTGCTGGGCTTTATATGGTGAAGCCTGATTGGAGTGTAATACCATCTGGTTAGAATTTTGAAGTAAGCCTCTTGTAAGGGCATAGATATATTAGAGGCCTGAGAAAAAAGAACAGCACTCTCCCATTGATCGGATTGGAAATTGAGTTTTAGATCTTTTTCCCAGCGTATCATGTAGAGGTGTTTTTGGAAGGAAAGATCATTATTGAAGCTGTTATATATGTGTCTCAGGCTCCAAAAAATTTTGTGGGATGGGTTGCTTAACAGGTTCACCGAGGTTTCAGAAACAATAAGTTTACCAGAAATAAATTCCAGAATAATGCTCTTTAAATGAGAGTATAAAAAGAAATCAGAGGAAGGTAAGTTGAATCTTTTTTTAAGAGTTTGGAAAGGAATAAAGGCAGAAGCTTCATAGAAGTCTCCAATTTTCCTTAACCCTTTATTGTCCCACTGATCTGGAATGGAAGAGTTATACAGATCAGCAACAAAACCAATTGGAAAATTTTTGACAAAAGAAAACTTATCCCTATCAGAATCTCTTAGGGGACTCTTTTTCATTCTTTTGGCGATTTTTTTCCAGGCGTCAATAATCGCCTGGAAAATAGGATGGGAAGAATCATGAGTGCACTGTTTAAAGAGATGCCTAAGTAACAATTCACGGGGAGAAGAACCATTATTTAAGAAGGTCTCCAGAGTCATCCAAGCTGGGGGACTGTCAGAATTAAACCAATTACTGCTCTGTTTGATGAGGTTTGCCATCTCACTCTCTTTGAATCTTCTTTATCATGCTAGGATTAGCAGGAAAAAGCAAAAAATTTCAGAATTGCACCTTGCAATGCGGAGATATTACTGTTTGTGCATTTACAATATTCATTGATTTTTGCCATTGAAAAACATGTTTTTCATATACCAGAAATGTTTGAAGCTACTGATTGAATATAAGGAGCTGGCATCTCACTCTCTTTGAATCTTCTTTATCATGCTAGGATTAACAGGAAAAAGCAAAAAATTTCAGAATTGCACCTTGCAATGTGGAGATATTACTGTTTGTGCATTTACAATATTCATTGATTTTTGCCATTGAAAAACGTTTTTCATATACCAGAAATGTTTGAAGCTACTGACTGAATGAAAGGAGCTGGCATCTCACTCTCTTTGAATCTTCTTTATCATGCTAGGATTAGCAGGAAAAAGCAAAAAATTTCAGAATTGCACCTTGCAATGTGGAGATATTACTGTTTGTGCATTTACAATATTCATTGATTTTTGCCATTGAAAAACATGTTTTTCATATACCAGAAATGTTTGAAGCTACTGACTGAATGAAAGGAGCTGGCATCTCACTCTCTTTGAATCTTCTTTATCATGCTAGGATTAGCAGGAAAAAGCAAAAAATTTCAGAATTGCACCTTGCAATGTGGAGATATTACTGTTTGTGCATTTACAATATTCATTGATTTTTGCCATTGAAAAACATGTTTTTCATATACCAGAAATGTTTGAAGCTACTGACTGAATGAAAGGAGCTGGCATCTCACTCTCTTTGAATCTTCTTTATCATGCTAGGATTAGCAGGAAAAAGCAAAAAATTTCAGAATTGCACCTTGCAATGTGGAGATATTACTGTTTGTGCATTTACAATATTCATTGATTTTTGCCATTGAAAAACATGTTTTTCATATACCAGAAATGTTTGAAGCTACTGACTGAATGAAAGGAGCCTGCATCTCACTCTCTTTGAATCTTCTTTATCATGCTAGGATTAGCAGGAAAAAGCAAAAAATTTCAGAATTGCACCTTGCAATGTGGAGATATTACTGTTTGTGCATTTACAATATTCATTGATTTTTGCCATTGAAAAACATGTTTTTCATATACCAGAAATGTTTGAAGCTACTGACTGAATGAAAGGAGCTGGCATCTCACTCTCTTTGAATCTTCTTTATCATGCTAGGATTAACAGGAAAAAGCTAAAAATTTCAGAATTGCACCGTGCAATGTGGAGATATTACTGTTTGTGCATTTACAATATTCATTGATTTTTGCCATTGAAAAACATGTTTTTCATATACCAGAAATGTTTGAAGCTACTGACTGAATGAAAGGAGCTGGCATCTCACTCTCTTTGAATCTTCTTTATCATGCTAGGATTAGCAGGAAAAAGCAAAAAATTTCAGAATTGCACCTTGCAATGTGGAGATATTACTGTTTGTGCATTTACAATATTCATTGATTTTTGCCATTGAAAAACATGTTTTTCATATACCAGAAATGTTTGAAGCTACTGACTGAATGAAAGGAGCTGGCATCTCACTCTCTTTGAATCTTCTTTATCATGCTAGGATTAGCAGGAAAAAGCAAAAAATTTCAGAATTGCACCTTGCAATGTGGAGATATTACTGTTTGTGCATTTACAATATTCATTGATTTTTGCCATTGAAAAACATGTTTTTCATATACCAGAAATGTTTGAAGCTACTGACTGAATGAAAGGAGCTGGCATCTCACTCTCTTTGAATCTTCTTTATCATGCTAGGATTAGCAGGAAAAAGCAAAAAATTTCAGAATTGCACCTTGCAATGTGGAGATATTACTGTTTGTGCATTTACAATATTCATTTATTTTTGCCATTGAAAAACGTTTTTCATATACCAGAAATGTTTGAAGCTACTGACTGAATGAAAGGAGCTGGCATCTCACTCTCTTTGAATCTTTATCATGCTAGGATTAAAAGGAAAAAGCTAAAAATTTCAGAATTGCACCGTGCAATGTGGAGATATTACTGTTTGTGCATTTACAATATTCATTGATTTTTGCCATTGAAAAACATGTTTTTCATATACCAGAAATGTTTGAAGCTACTGACTGAATGAAAGGAGCTGGCATCTCACTCTCTTTGAATCTTCTTTATCATGCTAGGATTAGCAGGAAAAAGCAAAAAATTTCAGAATTGCACCTTGCAATGTGGAGATATTACTGTTTGTGCATTTACAATATTCATTGATTTTTGCCATTGAAAAACATGTTTTTCATATACCAGAAATGTTTGAAGCTACTGACTGAATGAAAGGAGCTGGCATCTCACTCTCTTTGAATCTTCTTTATCATGTTAGGATTAACAGGAAAAAGCAAAAAATTTCAGAATTGCACCTTGCAATGTGGAGATATTACTGTTTGTGCATTTACAATATTCATTGATTTTTGCCATTGAAAAACGTTTTTCATATACCAGAAATGTTTGAAGCTACTGACTGAATGAAAGGAGCTGGCATCTCACTCTCTTTGAATCTTCTTTATCATGCTAGGATTAACAGGAAAAAGCTAAAAATTTCAGAATTGCACCGTGCAATGTGGAGATATTACTGTTTGTGCATTTACAATATTCATTGATTTTTGCCATTGAAAAACATGTTTTTCATATACCAGAAATGTTTGAAGCTACTGACTGAATGAAAGGAGCTGGCATCTCACTCTCTTTGAATCTTCTTTATCATGCTAGGATTAGCAGGAAAAAGCAAAAAATTTCAGAATTGCACCTTGCAATGTGGAGATATTACTGTTTGTGCATTTACAATATTCATTGATTTTTGCCATTGAAAAACATGTTTTTCATATACCAGAAATGTTTGAAGCTACTGACTGAATGAAAGGAGCTGGCATCTCACTCTCTTTGAATCTTCTTTATCATGCTAGGATTAGTAGGAAAAAGCTAAAAATTTCAGAATTGCACCGTGCAATGTGGAGATATTACTGTTTGTGCATTTACAATATTCATTGATTTTTGCCATTGAAAAACATGTTTTTCATATACCAGAAATGTTTGAAGCTACTGACTGAATGAAAGGAGCTGGCATCTCACTCTCTTTGTTTTACCATATTTTTTTTATTTTTAATAAACAATTTAACAGGGGAATAACACACGTAGCATAAAAGTAGTGACAAAAGAATATTCATAATAAGGGAAAAATTCTGAGGGAAAGGAAAGGGAAAGGGAACAAACGGGAATGGATAAACAGGAAAGATGGGAGAAATTTGTTCGTCAAATAGTATATACGATAATACAGAAATTTGAACACTTTAAACACACATTACTATCATTAGCAAAATTAAACATATTAATGAGCTAAACACGACACACATTAAGATGTTCCAGCGTTATGAGAGGGTTGAGGGAATTTAGTGAGCCAAATACCCCACTTCCTAGAAAATTTAAGTAAATTATTGTTGATAAGGGAAAATCTGAGTTCAAATATTCTATGGAGATTCATCTTATCAACTAAGTCCTCCAAAGTGGGGACATGTGACTTTCTCCAATAAAAAGCCAATGCGTTCTTACACACTGAAAATAAGTGAATCACCAAAGATCTTTCAAACGACTTATATGGTTCAAGATCTAAGGATAGTAAAGCCATTTGAGGGGTCAATACTACAGGTCTGCCTAAAAGGTCATCTACCAAAGAAGAGATCTGAGCCCATAGATTCCGGATTTTAGGGCAGCTCCAAAAGAGATGTAAAAGATCTCCCCTAAGGCCGCACTCCCTCCAACAAAGGGGAGAGTTGCTGGGCTTTATATGGTGAAGCCTGATTGGAGTGTAATACCATCTGGTTAGAATTTTGAAGTAAGCCTCTTGTAAGGGCATAGATATATTAGAGGCCTGAGAAAAAAGAACAGCACTCTCCCATTGATCGGATTGGAAATTGAGTTTTAGATCTTTTTCCCAGCGTATCATGTAGAGGTGTTTTTGGAAGGAAAGATCATTATTGAAGCTGTTATATATGTGTCTCAGGCTCCAAAAAATTTTGTGGGATGGGTTGCTTAACAGGTTCACCGAGGTTTCAGAAACAATAAGTTTACCAGAAATAAATTCCAGAATAATGCTCTTTAAATGAGAGTATAAAAAGAAATCAGAGGAAGGTAAGTTGAATCTTTTTTTAAGAGTTTGGAAAGGAATAAAGGCAGAAGCTTCATAGAAGTCTCCAATTTTCCTTAACCCTTTATTGTCCCACTGATCTGGAATGGAAGAGTTATACAGATCAGCAACAAAACCAATTGGAAAATTTTTGACAAAAGAAAACTTATCCCTATCAGAATCTCTTAGGGGACTCTTTTTCTTTCTTTTGGCGATTTTTTTCCAGGCGTCAATAATCGCCTGGAAAATAGGATGGGAAGAATCATGAGTGCACTGTTTAAAGAGATGCCTAAGTAACAATTCACGGGGAGAAGAACCATTATTTAAGAAGGTCTCCAGAGTCATCCAAGCTGGGGGACTGTCAGAATTAAACCAATTACTGCTCTGTTTGATGAGGTTTGCCATCTCACTCTCTTTGAATCTTCATTATCATGCTAGGATTAGCAGGAAAAAGCAAAAAATTTCAGAATTGCACCTTGCAATGCGGAGATATTACTGTTTGTGCATTTACAATATTCATTGATTTTTGCCATTGAAAAACATGTTTTTCATATACCAGAAATGTTTGAAGCTACTGATTGAATATAAGGAGCTGGCATCTCACTCTCTTTGAATCTTCTTTATCATGCTAGGATTAACAGGAAAAAGCAAAAAATTTCAGAATTGCACCTTGCAATGTGGAGATATTACTGTTTGTGCATTTACAATATTCATTGATTTTTGCCATTGAAAAACGTTTTTCATATACCAGAAATGTTTGAAGCTACTGACTGAATGAAAGGAGCTGGCATCTCACTCTCTTTGAATCTTCTTTATCATGCTAGGATTAGCAGGAAAAAGCAAAAAATTTCAGAATTGCACCTTGCAATGTGGAGATATTACTGTTTGTGCATTTACAATATTCATTGATTTTTGCCATTGAAAAACATGTTTTTCATATACCAGAAATGTTTGAAGCTACTGACTGAATGAAAGGAGCTGGCATCTCACTCTCTTTGAATCTTCTTTATCATGCTAGGATTAGCAGGAAAAAGCAAAAAATTTCAGAATTGCACCTTGCAATGTGGAGATATTACTGTTTGTGCATTTACAATATTCATTGATTTTTGCCATTGAAAAACATGTTTTTCATATACCAGAAATGTTTGAAGCTACTGACTGAATGAAAGGAGCTGGCATCTCACTCTCTTTGAATCTTCTTTATCATGCTAGGATTAGCAGGAAAAAGCAAAAAATTTCAGAATTGCACCTTGCAATGTGGAGATATTACTGTTTGTGCATTTACAATATTCATTGATTTTTGCCATTGAAAAACATGTTTTTCATATACCAGAAATGTTTGAAGCTACTGACTGAATGAAAGGAGCCTGCATCTCACTCTCTTTGAATCTTCTTTATCATGCTAGGATTAGCAGGAAAAAGCAAAAAATTTCAGAATTGCACCTTGCAATGTGGAGATATTACTGTTTGTGCATTTACAATATTCATTGATTTTTGCCATTGAAAAACATGTTTTTCATATACCAGAAATGTTTGAAGCTACTGACTGAATGAAAGGAGCTGGCATCTCACTCTCTTTGAATCTTCTTTATCATGCTAGGATTAACAGGAAAAAGCTAAAAATTTCAGAATTGCACCGTGCAATGTGGAGATATTACTGTTTGTGCATTTACAATATTCATTGATTTTTGCCATTGAAAAACATGTTTTTCATATACCAGAAATGTTTGAAGCTACTGACTGAATGAAAGGAGCTGGCATCTCACTCTCTTTGAATCTTCTTTATCATGCTAGGATTAGCAGGAAAAAGCAAAAAATTTCAGAATTGCACCTTGCAATGTGGAGATATTACTGTTTGTGCATTTACAATATTCATTGATTTTTGCCATTGAAAAACATGTTTTTCATATACCAGAAATGTTTGAAGCTACTGACTGAATGAAAGGAGCTGGCATCTCACTCTCTTTGAATCTTCTTTATCATGCTAGGATTAGCAGGAAAAAGCAAAAAATTTCAGAATTGCACCTTGCAATGTGGAGATATTACTGTTTGTGCATTTACAATATTCATTGATTTTTGCCATTGAAAAACATGTTTTTCATATACCAGAAATGTTTGAAGCTACTGACTGAATGAAAGGAGCTGGCATCTCACTCTCTTTGAATCTTCTTTATCATGCTAGGATTAGCAGGAAAAAGCAAAAAATTTCAGAATTGCACCTTGCAATGTGGAGATATTACTGTTTGTGCATTTACAATATTCATTTATTTTTGCCATTGAAAAACGTTTTTCATATACCAGAAATGTTTGAAGCTACTGACTGAATGAAAGGAGCTGGCATCTCACTCTCTTTGAATCTTTATCATGCTAGGATTAAAAGGAAAAAGCTAAAAATTTCAGAATTGCACCGTGCAATGTGGAGATATTACTGTTTGTGCATTTACAATATTCATTGATTTTTGCCATTGAAAAACATGTTTTTCATATACCAGAAATGTTTGAAGCTACTGACTGAATGAAAGGAGCTGGCATCTCACTCTCTTTGAATCTTCTTTATCATGCTAGGATTAGCAGGAAAAAGCAAAAAATTTCAGAATTGCACCTTGCAATGTGGAGATATTACTGTTTGTGCATTTACAATATTCATTGATTTTTGCCATTGAAAAACATGTTTTTCATATACCAGAAATGTTTGAAGCTACTGACTGAATGAAAGGAGCTGGCATCTCACTCTCTTTGAATCTTCTTTATCATGTTAGGATTAACAGGAAAAAGCAAAAAATTTCAGAATTGCACCTTGCAATGTGGAGATATTACTGTTTGTGCATTTACAATATTCATTGATTTTTGCCATTGAAAAACGTTTTTCATATACCAGAAATGTTTGAAGCTACTGACTGAATGAAAGGAGCTGGCATCTCACTCTCTTTGAATCTTCTTTATCATGCTAGGATTAACAGGAAAAAGCTAAAAATTTCAGAATTGCACCGTGCAATGTGGAGATATTACTGTTTGTGCATTTACAATATTCATTGATTTTTGCCATTGAAAAACATGTTTTTCATATACCAGAAATGTTTGAAGCTACTGACTGAATGAAAGGAGCTGGCATCTCACTCTCTTTGAATCTTCTTTATCATGCTAGGATTAACAGGAAAAAGCTAAAAATTTCAGAATTGCACCGTGCAATGTGGAGATATTACTGTTTGTGCATTTACAATATTCATTGATTTTTGCCATTGAAAAACATGTTTTTCATATACCAGAAATGTTTGAAGCTACTGACTGAATGAAAGGAGCTGGCATCTCACTCTCTTTGAATCTTCTTTATCATGCTAGGATTAGCAGGAAAAAGCAAAAAATTTTAGAATTGCACCTTGCAATGCGGAGATATTACTGTTTGTGCATTTACAATATTCATTGATTTTTGCCATTGAAAAACGTTTTTCATATACCAGAAATGTTTGAAGCTACTGACTGAATGAAAGGAGCTGGCATCTCACTCTCTTTGAATCTTCTTTATCATGCTAGGATTAACAGGAAAAAGCAAAAAATTTCAGAATTGCACCTTGCAATGTGGAGATATTACTGTTTGTGCATTTACAATATTCATTGATTTTTGCCATTGAAAAACGTTTTTCATATACCAGAAATGTTTGAAGCTACTGACTGAATGAAAGGAGCTGGCATCTCACTCTCTTTGAATCTTCTTTATCATGCTAGGATTAACAGGAAAAAGCTAAAAATTTCAGAATTGCACCGTGCAATGTGGAGATATTACTGTTTGTGCATTTACAATATTCATTGATTTTTGCCATTGAAAAACATGTTTTTCATATACCAGAAATGTTTGAAGCTACTGACTGAATGAAAGGAGCTGGCATCTCACTCTCTTTGAATCTTCTTTATCATGCTAGGATTAGCAGGAAAAAGCAAAAAATTTCAGAATTGCACTTTGCAATGTGGAGATATTGTTTGTGCATTTACAATATTCATTGATTTTTGCCATTGAAAAACATGTTTTTCATATACCAGAAATGTTTGAAGCTACTGACTGAATGAAAGGAGCTGGCATCTCACTCTCTTTGAATCTTCTTTATCATGCTAGGATTAACAGGAAAAAGCTAAAAATTTCAGAATTGCACCGTGCAATGTGGAGATATTACTGTTTGTGCATTTACAATATTCATTGATTTTTGCCATTGAAAAACGTTTTTCATATACCAGAAATGTTTGAAGCTACTGACTGAATGAAAGGAGCTGGCATCTCACTCTCTTTGAATCTTCTTTATCATGCTAGGATTAGCAGGAAAAAGCAAAAAATTTCAGAATTGCACCTTGCAATGTGGAGATATTACTGTTTGTGCATTTACAATATTCATTGATTTTTGCCATTGAAAAACATGTTTTTCATATACCAGAAATGTTTGAAGCTACTGACTGAATGAAAGGAGCTGGCATCTCACTCTCTTTGAATCTTCTTTATCATGCTAGGAATAACAGGAAAAAGCAAAAAATTTCAGAATTGCACCTTGCAATGTGGAGATATTACTGTTTGTGCATTTACAATATTCATTGATTTTTGCCATTGAAAAACATGTTTTTCATATACCAGAAATGTTTGAAGCTACTGACTGAATGAAAGGAGCTGGCATCTCACTCTCTTTGAATCTTCTTTATCATGCTAGGATTAACAGGAAAAAGCTAAAAATTTCAGAATTGCACCGTGCAATGTGGAGATATTACTGTTTGTGCATTTACAATATTCATTGATTTTTGCCATTGAAAAACATGTTTTTCATATACCAGAAATGTTTGAAGCTACTGACTGAATGAAAGGAGCTGGCATCTCTCTCTTTGAATCTTCTTTATCATGCTAGGATTAACAGGAAAAAGCTAAAAATTTCAGAATTGCACCGTGCAATGTGGAGATATTACTGTTTGTGCATTTACAATATTCATTGATTTTTGCCATTGAAAAACATGTTTTTCATATACCAGAAATGTTTGAAGCTACTGACTGAATGAAAGGAGCTGGCATCTCACTCTCTTTGAATCTTCTTTATCATGCTAGGATTAGCAGGAAAAAGCAAAAAATTTCAGAATTGCACCTTGCAATGCGGAGATATTACTGTTTGTGCATTTACAATATTCATTGATTTTTGCCATTGAAAAACATGTTTTTCATATACCAGAAATGTTTGAAGCTACTGACTGAATGAAAGGAGCTGGCATCTCACTCTCTTTGAATCTTCTTTATCATGCTAGGATTAACAGGAAAAAGCAAAAAATTTCAGAATTGCACCTTGCAATGTGGAGATATTACTGTTTGTGCATTTACAATATTCATTGATTTTTGCCATTGAAAAACGTTTTTCATATACCAGAAATGTTTGAAGCTACTGACTGAATGAAAGGAGCTGGCATCTCACTCTCTTTGAATCTTCTTTATCATGCTAGGATTAACAGGAAAAAGCTAAAAATTTCAGAATTGCACCGTGCAATGTGGAGATATTACTGTTTGTGCATTTACAATATTCATTGATTTTTGCCATTGAAAAACATGTTTTTCATATACCAGAAATGTTTGAAGCTACTGACTGAATGAAAGGAGCTGGCATCTCACTCTCTTTGAATCTTCTTTATCATGCTAGGATTAGCAGGAAAAAGCAAAAAATTTCAGAATTGCACCTTGCAATGTGGAGATATTACTGTTTGTGCATTTACAATATTCATTGATTTTTGCCATTGAAAAACATGTTTTTCATATACCAGAAATGTTTGAAGCTACTGACTGAATGAAAGGAGCTGGCATCTCACTCTCTTTGAATCTTCTTTATCATGCTAGGATTAGTAGGAAAAAGCTAAAAATTTCAGAATTGCACCGTGCAATGTGGAGATATTACTGTTTGTGCATTTACAATATTCATTGATTTTTGCCATTGAAAAACATGTTTTTCATATACCAGAAATGTTTGAAGCTACTGACTGAATGAAAGGAGCTGGCATCTCACTCTCTTTGAATCTTCTTTATCATGCTAGGATTAGCAGGAAAAAGCAAAAAATTTCAGAATTGCACCTTGCAATGCGGAGATATTACTGTTTGTGCATTTACAATATTCATTGATTTTTGCCATTGAAAAACATGTTTTTCATATACCAGAAATGTTTGAAGCTACTGATTGAATATAAGGAGCTGGCATCTCACTCTCTTTGAATCTTCTTTATCATGCTAGGATTAACAGGAAAAAGCAAAAAATTTCAGAATTGCACCTTGCAATGTGGAGATATTACTGTTTGTGCATTTACAATATTCATTGATTTTTGCCATTGAAAAACGTTTTTCATATACCAGAAATGTTTGAAGCTACTGACTGAATGAAAGGAGCTGGCATCTCACTCTCTTTGAATCTTCTTTATCATGCTAGGATTAGCAGGAAAAAGCAAAAAATTTCAGAATTGCACCTTGCAATGTGGAGATATTACTGTTTGTGCATTTACAATATTCATTGATTTTTGCCATTGAAAAACATGTTTTTCATATACCAGAAATGTTTGAAGCTACTGACTGAATGAAAGGAGCTGGCATCTCACTCTCTTTGAATCTTCTTTATCATGCTAGGATTAGCAGGAAAAAGCAAAAAATTTCAGAATTGCACCTTGCAATGTGGAGATATTACTGTTTGTGCATTTACAATATTCATTGATTTTTGCCATTGAAAAACATGTTTTTCATATACCAGAAATGTTTGAAGCTACTGACTGAATGAAAGGAGCCTGCATCTCACTCTCTTTGAATCTTCTTTATCATGCTAGGATTAGCAGGAAAAAGCAAAAAATTTCAGAATTGCACCTTGCAATGTGGAGATATTACTGTTTGTGCATTTACAATATTCATTGATTTTTGCCATTGAAAAACATGTTTTTCATATACCAGAAATGTTTGAAGCTACTGACTGAATGAAAGGAGCTGGCATCTCACTCTCTTTGAATCTTCTTTATCATGCTAGGATTAGCAGGAAAAAGCAAAAAATTTCAGAATTGCACCTTGCAATGTGGAGATATTACTGTTTGTGCATTTACAATATTCATTGATTTTTGCCATTGAAAAACATGTTTTTCATATACCAGAAATGTTTGAAGCTACTGACTGAATGAAAGGAGCCTGCATCTCACTCTCTTTGAATCTTCTTTATCATGCTAGGATTAGCAGGAAAAAGCAAAAAATTTCAGAATTGCACCTTGCAATGTGGAGATATTACTGTTTGTGCATTTACAATATTCATTGATTTTTGCCATTGAAAAACATGTTTTTCATATACCAGAAATGTTTGAAGCTACTGACTGAATGAAAGGAGCTGGCATCTCACTCTCTTTGAATCTTCTTTATCATGCTAGGATTAACAGGAAAAAGCTAAAAATTTCAGAATTGCACCGTGCAATGTGGAGATATTACTGTTTGTGCATTTACAATATTCATTGATTTTTGCCATTGAAAAACATGTTTTTCATATACCAGAAATGTTTGAAGCTACTGACTGAATGAAAGGAGCTGGCATCTCACTCTCTTTGAATCTTCTTTATCATGCTAGGATTAGCAGGAAAAAGCAAAAAATTTCAGAATTGCACCTTGCAATGTGGAGATATTACTGTTTGTGCATTTACAATATTCATTGATTTTTGCCATTGAAAAACATGTTTTTCATATACCAGAAATGTTTGAAGCTACTGACTGAATGAAAGGAGCTGGCATCTCACTCTCTTTGAATCTTCTTTATCATGCTAGGATTAGCAGGAAAAAGCAAAAAATTTCAGAATTGCACCTTGCAATGTGGAGATATTACTGTTTGTGCATTTACAATATTCATTGATTTTTGCCATTGAAAAACATGTTTTTCATATACCAGAAATGTTTGAAGCTACTGACTGAATGAAAGGAGCTGGCATCTCACTCTCTTTGAATCTTCTTTATCATGCTAGGATTAGCAGGAAAAAGCAAAAAATTTCAGAATTGCACCTTGCAATGTGGAGATATTACTGTTTGTGCATTTACAATATTCATTTATTTTTGCCATTGAAAAACGTTTTTCATATACCAGAAATGTTTGAAGCTACTGACTGAATGAAAGGAGCTGGCATCTCACTCTCTTTGAATCTTTATCATGCTAGGATTAAAAGGAAAAAGCTAAAAATTTCAGAATTGCACCGTGCAATGTGGAGATATTACTGTTTGTGCATTTACAATATTCATTGATTTTTGCCATTGAAAAACATGTTTTTCATATACCAGAAATGTTTGAAGCTACTGACTGAATGAAAGGAGCTGGCATCTCACTCTCTTTGAATCTTCTTTATCATGCTAGGATTAGCAGGAAAAAGCAAAAAATTTCAGAATTGCACCTTGCAATGTGGAGATATTACTGTTTGTGCATTTACAATATTCATTGATTTTTGCCATTGAAAAACATGTTTTTCATATACCAGAAATGTTTGAAGCTACTGACTGAATGAAAGGAGCTGGCATCTCACTCTCTTTGAATCTTCTTTATCATGCTAGGATTAACAGGAAAAAGCTAAAAATTTCAGAATTGCACCGTGCAATGTGGAGATATTACTGTTTGTGCATTTACAATATTCATTGATTTTTGCCATTGAAAAACATGTTTTTCATATACCAGAAATGTTTGAAGCTACTGACTGAATGAAAGGAGCTGGCATCTCACTCTCTTTGAATCTTCTTTATCATGCTAGGATTAACAGGAAAAAGCTAAAAATTTCAGAATTGCACCGTGCAATGTGGAGATATTACTGTTTGTGCATTTACAATATTCATTGATTTTTGCCATTGAAAAACATGTTTTTCATATACCAGAAATGTTTGAAGCTACTGACTGAATGAAAGGAGCTGGCATCTCACTCTCTTTGAATCTTCTTTATCATGCTAGGATTAGCAGGAAAAAGCAAAAAATTTTAGAATTGCACCTTGCAATGCGGAGATATTACTGTTTGTGCATTTACAATATTCATTGATTTTTGCCATTGAAAAACATGTTTTTCATATACCAGAAATGTTTGAAGCTACTGACTGAATGAAAGGAGCTGGCATCTCACTCTCTTTGAATCTTCTTTATCATGCTAGGATTAACAGGAAAAAGCAAAAAATTTCAGAATTGCACCTTGCAATGTGGAGATATTACTGTTTGTGCATTTACAATATTCATTGATTTTTGCCATTGAAAAACGTTTTTCATATACCAGAAATGTTTGAAGCTACTGACTGAATGAAAGGAGCTGGCATCTCACTCTCTTTGAATCTTCTTTATCATGCTAGGATTAACAGGAAAAAGCTAAAAATTTCAGAATTGCACCGTGCAATGTGGAGATATTACTGTTTGTGCATTTACAATATTCATTGATTTTTGCCATTGAAAAACATGTTTTTCATATACCAGAAATGTTTGAAGCTACTGACTGAATGAAAGGAGCTGGCATCTCACTCTCTTTGAATCTTCTTTATCATGCTAGGATTAGCAGGAAAAAGCAAAAAATTTCAGAATTGCACTTTGCAATGTGGAGATATTGTTTGTGCATTTACAATATTCATTGATTTTTGCCATTGAAAAACATGTTTTTCATATACCAGAAATGTTTGAAGCTACTGACTGAATGAAAGGAGCTGGCATCTCACTCTCTTTGAATCTTCTTTATCATGCTAGGATTAACAGGAAAAAGCTAAAAATTTCAGAATTGCACCGTGCAATGTGGAGATATTACTGTTTGTGCATTTACAATATTCATTGATTTTTGCCATTGAAAAACGTTTTTCATATACCAGAAATGTTTGAAGCTACTGACTGAATGAAAGGAGCTGGCATCTCACTCTCTTTGAATCTTCTTTATCATGCTAGGATTAGCAGGAAAAAGCAAAAAATTTCAGAATTGCACCTTGCAATGTGGAGATATTACTGTTTGTGCATTTACAATATTCATTGATTTTTGCCATTGAAAAACATGTTTTTCATATACCAGAAATGTTTGAAGCTACTGACTGAATGAAAGGAGCTGGCATCTCACTCTCTTTGAATCTTCTTTATCATGCTAGGAATAACAACAAAAAGCAAAAAATTTCAGAATTGCACCTTGCAATGTGGAGATATTACTGTTTGTGCATTTACAATATTCATTGATTTTTGCCATTGAAAAACATGTTTTTCATATACCAGAAATGTTTGAAGCTACTGACTGAATGAAAGGAGCTGGCATCTCACTCTCTTTGAATCTTCTTTATCATGCTAGGATTAGTAGGAAAAAGCTAAAAATTTCAGAATTGCACCGTGCAATGTGGAGATATTACTGTTTGTGCATTTACAATATTCATTGATTTTTGCCATTGAAAAACATGTTTTTCATATACCAGAAATGTTTGAAGCTACTGACTGAATGAAAGGAGCTGGCATCTCACTCTCTTTGAATCTTCTTTATCATGCTAGGATTAGCAGGAAAGAGCAAAAAATTTCAGAATTGCACCTTGCAATGCGGAGATATTACTGTTTGTGCATTTACAATATTCATTGATTTTTTCCATTGAAAAACATGTTTTTCATATACCAGAAATGTTTGAAGCTACTGATTGAATGAAAGGAGCTGGCATCTCACTCTCTTTGAATCTTCTTTATCATGCTAGGATTAACAGGAAAAAGCAAAAAATTTCAGAATTGCACCTTGCAATGTGGAGATATTACTGTTTGTGCATTTACAATATTCATTGATTTTTGCCATTGAAAAACGTTTTTCATATACCAGAAATGTTTGAAGCTACTGACAATGAAAGGAGCTGGCATCTCACTCTCTTTGAATCTTCTTTATCATGCTAGGATTAACAGGAAAAAGCAAAAAATTTCAGAATTGCACCTTGCAATGTGGAGATATTACTGTTTGTGCATTTACAATATTCATTGATTTTTGCCATTGAAAAACATGTTTTTCATATACCAGAAATGTTTGAAGCTACTGACTGAATGAAAGGAGCTGGCATCTCACTCTCTTTGAATCTTCTTTATCATGCTAGGATTAACAGGAAAAAGCAAAAAATTTCAGAATTGCACCTTGCAATGTGGAGATATTACTGTTTGTGCATTTACAATATTCATTGATTTTTGCCATTGAAAAACATGTTTTTCATATACCAGAAATGTTTGAAGCTACTGACTGAATGAAAGGAGCTGGCATCTCACTCTCTTTGAATCTTCTTTATCATGCTAGGATTAACAGGAAAAAGCTACAAATTTCAGAATTGCACTGTGCAATGTGGAGATATTACTGTTTGTGCATTTACAATATTCTTTGATTTTTGCCATTGAAAAACATGTTTTTCATATACCAGAAATGTTTGAAGCTACTGACTGAATGAAAGGAGCTGGCATCTCACTCTCTTTGAATCTTCTTTATCATGCTAGGATTAGCAGGAAAAAGCAAAAAATTTCAGAATTGCACCTTGCAATGTGGAGATATTACTGTTTGTGCATTTACAATATTCATTGATTTTTGCTATTGAAAAACATGTTTTTCATATACCAGAAATGTTTGAAGCTACTGACTGAATGAAAGGAGCTGGCATCTCACTCTCTTTGAATCTTCTTTATCATGCTAGGATTAACAGGAAAAAGCTAAAAATTTCAGAATTGCACCGTGCAATGTGGAGATATTACTGTTTGTGCATTTACAATATTCATTGATTTTTGCCATTGAAAAACATGTTTTTCATATACCAGAAATGTTTGAAGCTACTGACTGAATGAAAGGAGCTGGCATCTCACTCTCTTTGAATCTTCTTTATCATGCTAGGATTAACAGGAAAAAGCAAAAAATTTCAGAATTGCACCTTGCAATGTGGAGATATTACTGTTTGTGCATTTACAATATTCATTGATTTTTGCCATTGAAAAACATGTTTTTCATATACCAGAAATGTTTGAAGCTACTGACTGAATGAAAGGAGCTGGCATCTCACTCTCTTTGAATCTTCTTTATCATGCTAGGATTAACAGGAAAAAGCTAAAAATTTCAGAATTGCACCGTGCAATGTGGAGATATTACTGTTTGTGCATTTACAATATTCATTGATTCTTGCCATTGAAAAACATGTTTTTCATATACCAGAAATGTTTGAAGCTACTGACTGAATGAAAGGAGCTGGCATCTCACTCTCTTTGAATCTTCTTTATCATGCTAGGATTAGCAGGAAAAAGCAAAAAATTTCAGAATTGCACCTTGCAATGTGGAGATATAACTGTTTGTGCATTTACAATATTCATTGATTTTTGCCATTGAAAAACATGTTTTTCATATACCAGAAATGTTTGAAGCTACTGACTGAATGAAAGGAGCTGGCATCTCACTCTCTTTGAATCTTCTTTATCATGCTAGGATTAACAGGAAAAAGCTAAAAATTTCAGAATTGCACCGTGCAATGTGGAGATATTACTGTTTGTGCTTTTACAATATTCATTGATTTTTGCCATTGAAAAACATGTTTTTCATATACCAGAAATGTTTGAAGCTACTGACTGAATGAAAGGAGCTGGCATCTCACTCTCTTTGAATCTTCTTTATCATGCTAGGATTAGCAGGAAAAAGCAAAAAATTTCAGAATTGCACCTTGCAATGCGGAGATATTACTGTTTGTGCATTTACAATATTCATTGATTTTTGCCATTGAAAAACATGTTTTTCATATACCAGAAATGTTTGAAGCTACTGACTGAATGAAAGGAGCTGGCATCTCACTCTCTTTGAATCTTCTTTATCATGCTAGGATTAACAGGAAAAAGCAAAAAATTTCAGAATTGCACCTTGCAATGTGGAGATATTACTGTTTGTGCATTTACAATATTCATTGATTTTTGCCATTGAAAAACGTTTTTCATATACCAGAAATGTTTGAAGCTACTGACTGAATGAAAGGAGCTGGCATCTCAATCTCTTTGAATCTTCTTTATCATGCTAGGATTAACAGGAAAAAGCTAAAAATTTCAGAATTGCACCGTGCAATGTGGAGATATTACTGTTTGTGCATTTACAATATTCATTGATTTTTGCCATTGAAAAACATGTTTTTCATATACCAGAAATGTTTGAAGCTACTGACTGAATGAAAGGAGCTGGCATCTCACTCTCTTTGAATCTTCTTTATCATGCTAGGATTAACAGGAAAAAGCTAAAAATTTCAGAATTGCACCGTGCAATGTGGAGATATTACTGTTTGTGCATTTACAATATTCATTGATTTTTGCCATTGAAAAACGTTTTTCATATACCAGAAATGTTTGAAGCTACTGACTGAATGAAAGGAGCTGGCATCTCACTCTCTTTGAATCTTCTTTATCATGCTAGGATTAGCAGGAAAAAGCAAAAAATTTCAGAATTGCACCTTGCAATGTGGAGATATTACTGTTTGTGCATTTACAATATTCATTGATTTTTGCCATTGAAAAACATGTTTTTCATATACCAGAAATGTTTGAAGCTACTGACTGAATGAAAGGAGCTGGCATCTCACTCTCTTTGAATCTTCTTTATCATGCTAGGATTAACAGGAAAAAGCAAAAAATTTCAGAATTGCACCTTGCAATGTGGAGATATTACTGTTTGTGCATTTACAATATTCATTGATTTTTGCCATTGAAAAACATGTTTTTCATATACCAGAAATGTTTGAAGCTACTGACTGAATGAAAGGAGCTGGCATCTCACTCTCTTTGAATCTTCTTTATCATGCTAGGATTAGCAGGAAAAAGCAAAAAATTTCAGAATTGCACCTTGCAATGCGGAGATATTACTGTTTGTGCATTTACAATATTCATTGATTTTTGCCATTGAAAAACATGTTTTTCATATACCAGAAATGTTTGAAGCTACTGACTGAATGAAAGGAGCTGGCATCTCACTCTCTTTGAATCTTCTTTATCATGCTAGGATTAACAGGAAAAAGCAAAAAATTTCAGAATTGCACCTTGCAATGTGGAGATATTACTGTTTGTGCATTTACAATATTCATTGATTTTTGCCATTGAAAAACGTTTTTCATATACCAGAAATGTTTGAAGCTACTGACTGAATGAAAGGAGCTGGCATCTCACTCTCTTTGAATCTTCTTTATCATGCTAGGATTAGCAGGAAAAAGCAAAAAATTTCAGAATTGCACCTTGCAATGTGGAGATATTACTGTTTGTGCATTTACAATATTCATTGATTTTTGCCATTGAAAAACATGTTTTTCATATACCAGAAATGTTTGAAGCTACTGACTGAATGAAAGGAGCTGGCATCTCACTCTCTTTGAATCTTCTTTATCATGCTAGGATTAACAGGAAAAAGCTAAAAATTTCAGAATTGCACCGTGCAATGTGGAGATATTACTGTTTGTGCATTTACAATATTCATTGATTTTTGCCATTGAAAAACATGTTTTTCATATACCAGAAATGTTTGAAGCTACTAACTGAATGAAAGGAGCTGGCATCTCACTCTCTTTGAATCTTCTTTATCATGCTAGGATTAACAGGAAAAAGCTAAAAATTTCAGAATTGCACCTTGCAATGTGGAGATATTACTGTTTGTGCATTTACAATATTCATTGATTTTTGCCATTGAAAAACATGTTTTTCATATACCAGAAATGTTTGAAGCTACTGACTGAATGAAAGGAGCTGGCATCTCACTCTCTTTGAATCTTCTTTATCATGCTAGGATTAACAGGAAAAAGCTAAAAATTTCAGAATTGCACCGTGCAATGTGGAGATATTACTGTTTGTGCATTTACAATATTCATTGATTCTTGCCATTGAAAAACATGTTTTTCATATACCAGAAATGTTTGAAGCTACTGACTGAATGAAAGGAGCTGGCATCTCACTCTCTTTGAATCTTCTTTATCATGCTAGGATTAGCAGGAAAAAGCAAAAAATTTCAGAATTGCACCTTGCAATGTGGAGATATAACTGTTTGTGCATTTACAATATTCATTGATTTTTGCCATTGAAAAACATGTTTTTCATATACCAGAAATGTTTGAAGCTACTGACTGAATGAAAGGAGCTGGCATCTCACTCTCTTTGAATCTTCTTTATCATGCTAGGATTAACAGGAAAAAGCTAAAAATTTCAGAATTGCACCGTGCAATGTGGAGATATTACTGTTTGTGCTTTTACAATATTCATTGATTTTTGCCATTGAAAAACATGTTTTTCATATACCAGAAATGTTTGAAGCTACTGACTGAATGAAAGGAGCTGGCATCTCACTCTCTTTGAATCTTCTTTATCATGCTAGGATTAGCAGGAAAAAGCAAAAAATTTCAGAATTGCACCTTGCAATGCGGAGATATTACTGTTTGTGCATTTACAATATTCATTGATTTTTGCCATTGAAAAACATGTTTTTCATATACCAGAAATGTTTGAAGCTACTGACTGAATGAAAGGAGCTGGCATCTCACTCTCTTTGAATCTTCTTTATCATGCTAGGATTAACAGGAAAAAGCAAAAAATTTCAGAATTGCACCTTGCAATGTGGAGATATTACTGTTTGTGCATTTACAATATTCATTGATTTTTGCCATTGAAAAACGTTTTTCATATACCAGAAATGTTTGAAGCTACTGACTGAATGAAAGGAGCTGGCATCTCAATCTCTTTGAATCTTCTTTATCATGCTAGGATTAACAGGAAAAAGCTAAAAATTTCAGAATTGCACCGTGCAATGTGGAGATATTACTGTTTGTGCATTTACAATATTCATTGATTTTTGCCATTGAAAAACATGTTTTTCATATACCAGAAATGTTTGAAGCTACTGACTGAATGAAAGGAGCTGGCATCTCACTCTCTTTGAATCTTCTTTATCATGCTAGGATTAACAGGAAAAAGCTAAAAATTTCAGAATTGCACC
Source organism: Phyllobates terribilis (assembly GCF_046119375.1). Classification (NCBI taxonomy): domain Eukaryota; kingdom Metazoa; phylum Chordata; class Amphibia; order Anura; family Dendrobatidae; genus Phyllobates; species Phyllobates terribilis. Next base: position 55,345 of record NW_027365123.1, on the reverse strand, counting down.
GTGCAATGTGGAGATATTACTGTTTGTGCATTTACAATATTCATTGATTTTTGCCATTGAAAAACGTTTTTCATATACCAGAAATGTTTGAAGCTACTGACTGAATGAAAGGAGCTGGCATCTCACTCTCTTTGAATCTTCTTTATCATGCTAGGATTAGCAGGAAAAAGCAAAAAATTTCAGAATTGCACCTTGCAATGTGGAGATATTACTGTTTGTGCATTTACAATATTCATTGATTTTTGCCATTGAAAAACATGTTTTTCATATACCAGAAATGTTTGAAGCTACTGACTGAATGAAAGGAGCTGGCATCTCACTCTCTTTGAATCTTCTTTATCATGCTAGGATTAACAGGAAAAAGCAAAAAATTTCAGAATTGCACCTTGCAATGTGGAGATATTACTGTTTGTGCATTTACAATATTCATTGATTTTTGCCATTGAAAAACATGTTTTTCATATACCAGAAATGTTTGAAGCTACTGACTGAATGAAAGGAGCTGGCATCTCACTCTCTTTGAATCTTCTTTATCATGCTAGGATTAGCAGGAAAAAGCAAAAAATTTCAGAATTGCACCTTGCAATGCGGAGATATTACTGTTTGTGCATTTACAATATTCATTGATTTTTGCCATTGAAAAACATGTTTTTCATATACCAGAAATGTTTGAAGCTACTGACTGAATGAAAGGAGCTGGCATCTCACTCTCTTTGAATCTTCTTTATCATGCTAGGATTAACAGGAAAAAGCAAAAAATTTCAGAATTGCACCTTGCAATGTGGAGATATTACTGTTTGTGCATTTACAATATTCATTGATTTTTGCCATTGAAAAACGTTTTTCATATACCAGAAATGTTTGAAGCTACTGACTGAATGAAAGGAGCTGGCATCTCACTCTCTTTGAATCTTCTTTATCATGCTAGGATTAGCAGGAAAAAGCAAAAAATTTCAGAATTGCACCTTGCAATGTGGAGATATTACTGTTTGTGCATTTACAATATTCATTGATTTTTGCCATTGAAAAACATGTTTTTCATATACCAGAAATGTTTGAAGCTACTGACTGAATGAAAGGAGCTGGCATCTCACTCTCTTTGAATCTTCTTTATCATGCTAGGATTAACAGGAAAAAGCTAAAAATTTCAGAATTGCACCGTGCAATGTGGAGATATTACTGTTTGTGCATTTACAATATTCATTGATTTTTGCCATTGAAAAACATGTTTTTCATATACCAGAAATGTTTGAAGCTACTAACTGAATGAAAGGAGCTGGCATCTCACTCTCTTTGAATCTTCTTTATCATGCTAGGATTAACAGGAAAAAGCTAAAAATTTCAGAATTGCACCTTGCAATGTGGAGATATTACTGTTTGTGCATTTACAATATTCATTGATTTTTGCCATTGAAAAACATGTTTTTCATATACCAGAAATGTTTGAAGCTACTGACTGAATGAAAGGAGCTGGCATCTCACTCTCTTTGAATCTTCTTTATCATGCTAGGATTAACAGGAAAAAGCTAAAAATTTCAGAATTGCACCGTGCAATGTGGAGATATTACTGTTTGTGCATTTACAATATTCATTGATTTTTGCCATTGAAAAACATGTTTTTCATATACCAGAAATGTTTGAAGCTACTGACTGAATGAAAGGAGCTGGCATCTCACTCTCTTTGAATCTTCTTTATCATGCTAGGATTAGCAGGAAAAAGCAAAAAATTTCAGAATTGCACCTTGCAATGTGGAGATATAACTGTTTGTGCATTTACAATATTCATTGATTTTTGCCATTGAAAAACATGTTTTTCATATACCAGAAATGTTTGAAGCTACTGACTGAATGAAAGGAGCTGGCATCTCACTCTCTTTGAATCTTCTTTATCATGCTAGGATTAACAGGAAAAAGCTAAAAATTTCAGAATTGCACCGTGCAATGTGGAGATATTACTGTTTGTGCTTTTACAATATTCATTGATTTTTGCCATTGAAAAACATGTTTTTCATATACCAGAAATGTTTGAAGCTACTGACTGAATGAAAGGAGCTGGCATCTCACTCTCTTTGAATCTTCTTTATCATGCTAGGATTAGCAGGAAAAAGCAAAAAATTTCAGAATTGCACCTTGCAATGCGGAGATATTACTGTTTGTGCATTTACAATATTCATTGATTTTTGCCATTGAAAAACATGTTTTTCATATACCAGAAATGTTTGAAGCTACTGACTGAATGAAAGGAGCTGGCATCTCACTCTCTTTGAATCTTCTTTATCATGCTAGGATTAACAGGAAAAAGCAAAAAATTTCAGAATTGCACCTTGCAATGTGGAGATATTACTGTTTGTGCATTTACAATATTCATTGATTTTTGCCATTGAAAAACGTTTTTCATATACCAGAAATGTTTGAAGCTACTGACTGAATGAAAGGAGCTGGCATCTCACTCTCTTTGAATCTTCTTTATCATGCTAGGATTAACAGGAAAAAGCTAAAAATTTCAGAATTGCACCGTGCAATGTGGAGATATTACTGTTTGTGCATTTACAATATTCATTGATTTTTGCCATTGAAAAACATGTTTTTCATATACCAGAAATGTTTGAAGCTACTGACTGAATGAAAGGAGCTGGCATCTCACTCTCTTTGAATCTTCTTTATCATGCTAGGATTAACAGGAAAAAGCTAAAAATTTCAGAATTGCACCGTGCAATGTGGAGATATTACTGTTTGTGCATTTACAATATTCATTGATTTTTGCCATTGAAAAACGTTTTTCATATACCAGAAATGTTTGAAGCTACTGACTGAATGAAAGGAGCTGGCATCTCACTCTCTTTGAATCTTCTTTATCATGCTAGGATTAGCAGGAAAAAGCAAAAAATTTCAGAATTGCACCTTGCAATGTGGAGATATTACTGTTTGTGCATTTACAATATTCATTGATTTTTGCCATTGAAAAACATGTTTTTCATATACCAGAAATGTTTGAAGCTACTGACTGAATGAAAGGAGCTGGCATCTCACTCTCTTTGAATCTTCTTTATCATGCTAGGATTAACAGGAAAAAGCAAAAAATTTCAGAATTGCACCTTGCAATGTGGAGATATTACTGTTTGTGCATTTACAATATTCATTGATTTTTGCCATTGAAAAACATGTTTTTCATATACCAGAAATGTTTGAAGCTACTGACTGAATGAAAGGAGCTGGCATCTCACTCTCTTTGAATCTTCTTTATCATGCTAGGATTAGCAGGAAAAAGCAAAAAATTTCAGAATTGCACTTTGCAATGTGGAGATATTGTTTGTGCATTTACAATATTCATTGATTTTTGCCATTGAAAAACATGTTTTTCATATACCAGAAATGTTTGAAGCTACTGACTGAATGAAAGGAGCTGGCATCTCACTCTCTTTGAATCTTCTTTATCATGCTAGGATTAACAGTAAAAAGCTAAAAATTTCAGAATTGCACCGTGCAATGTGGAGATATTACTGTTTGTGCATTTACAATATTCATTGATTTTTGCCATTGAAAAACGTTTTTCATATACCAGAAATGTTTGAAGCTACTGACTGAATGAAAGGAGCTGGCATCTCACTCTCTTTGAATCTTCTTTATCATGCTAGGATTAGCAGGAAAAAGCAAAAAATTTCAGAATTGCACCTTGCAATGTGGAGATATTACTGTTTGTGCATTTACAATATTCATTGATTTTTGCCATTGAAAAACATGTTTTTCATATACCAGAAATGTTTGAAGCTACTGACTGAATGAAAGGAGCTGGCATCTCACTCTCTTTGAATCTTCTTTATCATGCTAGGAATAACAGGAAAAAGCAAAAAATTTCAGAATTGCACCTTGCAATGTGGAGATATTACTGTTTGTGCATTTACAATATTCATTGATTTTTGCCATTGAAAAACATGTTTTTCATATACCAGAAATGTTTGAAGCTACTGACTGAATGAAAGGAGCTGGCATCTCACTCTCTTTGAATCTTCTTTATCATGCTAGGATTAACAGGAAAAAGCTAAAAATTTCAGAATTGCACCGTGCAATGTGGAGATATTACTGTTTGTGCATTTACAATATTCATTGATTTTTGCCATTGAAAAACATGTTTTTCATATACCAGAAATGTTTGAAGCTACTGACTGAATGAAAGGAGCTGGCATCTCACTCTCTTTGAATCTTCTTTATCATGCTAGGATTAACAGGAAAAAGCTAAAAATTTCAGAATTGCACCGTGCAATGTGGAGATATTACTGTTTGTGCATTTACAATATTCATTGATTTTTGCCATTGAAAAACATGTTTTTCATATACCAGAAATGTTTGAAGCTACTGACTGAATGAAAGGAGCTGGCATCTCACTCTCTTTGAATCTTCTTTATCATGCTAGGATTAGTAGGAAAAAGCTAAAAATTTCAGAATTGCACCGTGCAATGTGGAGATATTACTGTTTGTGCACTTACAATATTCATTGATTTTTGCCATTGAAAAACATGTTTTTCATATACCAGAAATGTTTGAAGCTACTGACTGAATGAAAGGAGCTGGCATCTCACTCTCTTTGAATCTTCTTTATCATGCTAGGATTAGCAGGAAAAAGCAAAAAATTTCAGAATTGCACCTTGCAATGCGGAGATATTACTGTTTGTGCATTTACAATATTCATTGATTTTTGCCATTGAAAAACATGTTTTTCATATACCAGAAATGTTTGAAGCTACTGATTGAATGAAAGGAGCTGGCATCTCACTCTCTTTGAATCTTCTTTATCATGCTAGGATTAACAGGAAAAAGCAAAAAATTTCAGAATTGCACCTTGCAATGTGGAGATATTACTGTTTGTGCATTTACAATATTCATTGATTTTTGCCATTGAAAAACGTTTTTCATATACCAGAAATGTTTGAAGCTACTGACTGAATGAAAGGAGCTGGCATCTCACTCTCTTTGAATCTTCTTTATCATGCTAGGATTAACAGGAAAAAGCAAAAAATTTCAGAATTGCACCTTGCAATGTGGAGATATTACTGTTTGTGCATTTACAATATTCATTGATTTTTGCCATTGAAAAACATGTTTTTCATATACCAGAAATGTTTGAAGCTACTGACTGAATGAAAGGAGCTGGCATCTCACTCTCTTTGAATCTTCTTTATCATGCTAGGATTAACAGGAAAAAGCAAAAAATTTCAGAATTGCACCTTGCAATGTGGAGATATTACTGTTTGTGCATTTACAATATTCATTGATTTTTGCCATTGAAAAACATGTTTTTCATATACCAGAAATGTTTGAAGCTACTGACTGAATGAAAGGAGCTGGCATCTCACTCTCTTTGAATCTTCTTTATCATGCTAGGATTAACAGGAAAAAGCAAAAAATTTCAGAATTGCACCTTGCAATGTGGAGATATTACTGTTTGTGCATTTACAATATTCATTGATTTTTGCCATTGAAAAACATGTTTTTCATATACCAGAAATGTTTGAAGCTACTGACTGAATGAAAGGAGCTGGCATCTCACTCTCTTTGAATCTTCTTTATCATGCTAGGATTAGCAGGAAAAAGCAAAAAATTTCAGAATTGCACCTTGCAATGCGGAGATATTACTGTTTGTGCATTTACAATATTCATTGATTTTTGCCATTGAAAAACATGTTTTTCATATACCAGAAATGTTTGAAGCTACTGACTGAATGAAAGGAGCTGGCATCTCACTCTCTTTGAATCTTCTTTATCATGCTAGGATTAACAGGAAAAAGCAAAAAATTTCAGAATTGCACCTTGCAATGTGGAGATATTACTGTTTGTGCATTTACAATATTCATTGATTTTTGCCATTGAAAAACGTTTTTCATATACCAGAAATGTTTGAAGCTACTGACTGAATGAAAGGAGCTGGCATCTCACTCTCTTTGAATCTTCTTTATCATGCTAGGATTAGCAGGAAAAAGCAAAAAATTTCAGAATTGCACCTTGCAATGTGGAGATATTACTGTTTGTGCATTTACAATATTCATTGATTTTTGCCATTGAAAAACATGTTTTTCATATACCAGAAATGTTTGAAGCTACTGACTGAATGAAAGGAGCTGGCATCTCACTCTCTTTGAATCTTCTTTATCATGCTAGGATTAACAGGAAAAAGCTAAAAATTTCAGAATTGCACCGTGCAATGTGGAGATATTACTGTTTGTGCATTTACAATATTCATTGATTTTTGCCATTGAAAAACATGTTTTTCATATACCAGAAATGTTTGAAGCTACTGACTGAATGAAAGGAGCTGGCATCTCACTCTCTTTGAATCTTCTTTATCATGCTAGGATTAACAGGAAAAAGCAAAAAATTTCAGAATTGCACCTTGCAATGTGGAGATATTACTGTTTGTGCATTTACAATATTCATTGATTTTTGCCATTGAAAAACATGTTTTTCATATACCAGAAATGTTTGAAGCTACTGACTGAATGAAAGGAGCTGGCATCTCACTCTCTTTGAATCTTCTTTATCATGCTAGGATTAGCAGGAAAAAGCAAAAAATTTCAGAATTGCACCTTGCAATGTGGAGATATTACTGTTTGTGCATTTACAATATTCATTGATTTTTGCCATTGAAAAACATGTTTTTCATATACCAGAAATGTTTGAAGCTACTGACTGAATGAAAGGAGCTGGCATCTCACTCTCTTTGAATCTTCTTTATCATGCTAGGATTAACAGGAAAAAGCTAAAAATTTCAGAATTGCACCGTGCAATGTGGAGATATTACTGTTTGTGCATTTACAATATTCATTGATTTTTGCCATTGAAAAACATGTTTTTCATATACCAGAAATGTTTGAAGCTACTGACTGAATGAAAGGAGCTGGCATCTCACTCTCTTTGAATCTTCTTTATCATGCTAGGATTAACAGGAAAAAGCAAAAAATTTCAGAATTGCACCTTGCAATGTGGAGATATTACTGTTTGTGCTTTTACAATATTCATTGATTTTTGCCATTGAAAAACATGTTTTTCATATACCAGAAATGTTTGAAGCTACTGACTGAATGAAAGGAGCTGGCATCTCACTCTCTTTGAATCTTCTTTATCATGCTAGGATTAACAGGAAAAAGCTAAAAATTTCAGAATTGCACCGTGCAATGTGGAGATATTACTGTTTGTGCATTTACAATATTCATTGATTTTTGCCATTGAAAAACATGTTTTTCATATACCAGAAATGTTTGAAGCTACTGACTGAATGAAAGGAGCTGGCATCTCACTCTCTTTGAATCTTCTTTATCATGCTAGGATTAGCAGGAAAAAGCAAAAAATTTCAGAATTGCACCTTGCAATGTGGAGATATAACTGTTTGTGCATTTACAATATTCATTGATTTTTGCCATTGAAAAACATGTTTTTCATATACCAGAAATGTTTGAAGCTACTGACTGAATGAAAGGAGCTGGCATCTCACTCTCTTTGAATCTTCTTTATCATGCTAGGATTAACAGGAAAAAGCTAAAAATTTCAGAATTGCACCGTGCAATGTGGAGATATTACTGTTTGTGCTTTTACAATATTCATTGATTTTTGCCATTGAAAAACATGTTTTTCATATACCAGAAATGTTTGAAGCTACTGACTGAATGAAAGGAGCTGGCATCTCACTCTCTTTGAATCTTCTTTATCATGCTAGGATTAGCAGGAAAAAGCAAAAAATTTCAGAATTGCACCTTGCAATGCGGAGATATTACTGTTTGTGCATTTACAATATTCATTGATTTTTGCCATTGAAAAACATGTTTTTCATATACCAGAAATGTTTGAAGCTACTGACTGAATGAAAGGAGCTGGCATCTCACTCTCTTTGAATCTTCTTTATCATGCTAGGATTAACAGGAAAAAGCAAAAAATTTCAGAATTGCACCTTGCAATGTGGAGATATTACTGTTTGTGCATTTACAATATTCATTGATTTTTGCCATTGAAAAACGTTTTTCATATACCAGAAATGTTTGAAGCTACTGACTGAATGAAAGGAGCTGGCATCTCAATCTCTTTGAATCTTCTTTATCATGCTAGGATTAACAGGAAAAAGCTAAAAATTTCAGAATTGCACCGTGCAATGTGGAGATATTACTGTTTGTGCATTTACAATATTCATTGATTTTTGCCATTGAAAAACATGTTTTTCATATACCAGAAATGTTTGAAGCTACTGACTGAATGAAAGGAGCTGGCATCTCACTCTCTTTGAATCTTCTTTATCATGCTAGGATTAACAGGAAAAAGCTAAAAATTTCAGAATTGCACCGTGCAATGTGGAGATATTACTGTTTGTGCATTTACAATATTCATTGATTTTTGCCATTGAAAAACGTTTTTCATATACCAGAAATGTTTGAAGCTACTGACTGAATGAAAGGAGCTGGCATCTCACTCTCTTTGAATCTTCTTTATCATGCTAGGATTAGCAGGAAAAAGCAAAAAATTTCAGAATTGCACCTTGCAATGTGGAGATATTACTGTTTGTGCATTTACAATATTCATTGATTTTTGCCATTGAAAAACATGTTTTTCATATACCAGAAATGTTTGAAGCTACTGACTGAATGAAAGGAGCTGGCATCTCACTCTCTTTGAATCTTCTTTATCATGCTAGGATTAACAGGAAAAAGCAAAAAATTTCAGAATTGCACCTTGCAATGTGGAGATATTACTGTTTGTGCATTTACAATATTCATTGATTTTTGCCATTGAAAAACATGTTTTTCATATACCAGAAATGTTTGAAGCTACTGACTGAATGAAAGGAGCTGGCATCTCACTCTCTTTGAATCTTCTTTATCATGCTAGGATTAGCAGGAAAAAGCAAAAAATTTCAGAATTGCACCTTGCAATGCGGAGATATTACTGTTTGTGCATTTACAATATTCATTGATTTTTGCCATTGAAAAACATGTTTTTCATATACCAGAAATGTTTGAAGCTACTGACTGAATGAAAGGAGCTGGCATCTCACTCTCTTTGAATCTTCTTTATCATGCTAGGATTAACAGGAAAAAGCAAAAAATTTCAGAATTGCACCTTGCAATGTGGAGATATTACTGTTTGTGCATTTACAATATTCATTGATTTTTGCCATTGAAAAACGTTTTTCATATACCAGAAATGTTTGAAGCTACTGACTGAATGAAAGGAGCTGGCATCTCACTCTCTTTGAATCTTCTTTATCATGCTAGGATTAACAGGAAAAAGCAAAAAATTTCAGAATTGCACCTTGCAATGTGGAGATATTACTGTTTGTGCATTTACAATATTCATTGATTTTTGCCATTGAAAAACATGTTTTTCATATACCAGAAATGTTTGAAGCTACTGACTGAATGAAAGGAGCTGGCATCTCACTCTCTTTGAATCTTCTTTATCATGCTAGGATTAGCAGGAAAAAGCAAAAAATTTCAGAATTGCACTTTGCAATGTGGAGATATTGTTTGTGCATTTACAATATTCATTGATTTTTGCCATTGAAAAACATGTTTTTCATATACCAGAAATGTTTGAAGCTACTGACTGAATGAAAGGAGCTGGCATCTCACTCTCTTTGAATCTTCTTTATCATGCTAGGATTAACAGGAAAAAGCTAAAAATTTCAGAATTGCACCGTGCAATGTGGAGATATTACTGTTTGTGCATTTACAATATTCATTGATTTTTGCCATTGAAAAACGTTTTTCATATACCAGAAATGTTTGAAGCTACTGACTGAATGAAAGGAGCTGGCATCTCACTCTCTTTGAATCTTCTTTATCATGCTAGGATTAGCAGGAAAAAGCAAAAAATTTCAGAATTGCACCTTGCAATGTGGAGATATTACTGTTTGTGCATTTACAATATTCATTGATTTTTGCCATTGAAAAACATGTTTTTCATATACCAGAAATGTTTGAAGCTACTGACTGAATGAAAGGAGCTGGCATCTCACTCTCTTTGAATCTTCTTTATCATGCTAGGATTAACAGGAAAAAGCAAAAAATTTCAGAATTGCACCTTGCAATGTGGAGATATTACTGTTTGTGCATTTACAATATTCATTGATTTTTGCCATTGAAAAACATGTTTTTCATATACCAGAAATGTTTGAAGCTACTGACTGAATGAAAGGAGCTGGCATCTCACTCTCTTTGAATCTTCTTTATCATGCTAGGATTAGCAGGAAAAAGCAAAAAATTTCAGAATTGCACCTTGCAATGCGGAGATATTACTGTTTGTGCATTTACAATATTCATTGATTTTTGCCATTGAAAAACATGTTTTTCATATACCAGAAATGTTTGAAGCTACTGACTGAATGAAAGGAGCTGGCATCTCACTCTCTTTGAATCTTCTTTATCATGCTAGGATTAACAGGAAAAAGCAAAAAATTTCAGAATTGCACCTTGCAATGTGGAGATATTACTGTTTGTGCATTTACAATATTCATTGATTTTTGCCATTGAAAAACGTTTTTCATATACCAGAAATGTTTGAAGCTACTGACTGAATGAAAGGAGCTGGCATCTCACTCTCTTTGAATCTTCTTTATCATGCTAGGATTAACAGGAAAAAGCAAAAAATTTCAGAATTGCACCTTGCAATGTGGAGATATTACTGTTTGTGCATTTACAATATTCATTGATTTTTGCCATTGAAAAACATGTTTTTCATATACCAGAAATGTTTGAAGCTACTGACTGAATGAAAGGAGCTGGCATCTCACTCTCTTTGAATCTTCTTTATCATGCTAGGATTAGCAGGAAAAAGCAAAAAATTTCAGAATTGCACTTTGCAATGTGGAGATATTGTTTGTGCATTTACAATATTCATTGATTTTTGCCATTGAAAAACATGTTTTTCATATACCAGAAATGTTTGAAGCTACTGACTGAATGAAAGGAGCTGGCATCTCACTCTCTTTGAATCTTCTTTATCATGCTAGGATTAACAGGAAAAAGCTAAAAATTTCAGAATTGCACCGTGCAATGTGGAGATATTACTGTTTGTGCATTTACAATATTCATTGATTTTTGCCATTGAAAAACGTTTTTCATATACCAGAAATGTTTGAAGCTACTGACTGAATGAAAGGAGCTGGCATCTCACTCTCTTTGAATCTTCTTTATCATGCTAGGATTAGCAGGAAAAAGCAAAAAATTTCAGAATTGCACCTTGCAATGTGGAGATATTACTGTTTGTGCATTTACAATATTCATTGATTTTTGCCATTGAAAAACATGTTTTTCATATACCAGAAATGTTTGAAGCTACTGACTGAATGAAAGGAGCTGGCATCTCACTCTCTTTGAATCTTCTTTATCATGCTAGGAATAACAGGAAAAAGCAAAAAATTTCAGAATTGCACCTTGCAATGTGGAGATATTACTGTTTGTGCATTTACAATATTCATTGATTTTTGCCATTGAAAAACATGTTTTTCATATACCAGAAATGTTTGAAGCTACTGACTGAATGAAAGGAGCTGGCATCTCACTCTCTTTGAATCTTCTTTATCATGCTAGGATTAACAGGAAAAAGCTAAAAATTTCAGAATTGCACCGTGCAATGTGGAGATATTACTGTTTGTGCATTTACAATATTCATTGATTTTTGCCATTGAAAAACATGTTTTTCATATACCAGAAATGTTTGAAGCTACTGACTGAATGAAAGGAGCTGGCATCTCACTCTCTTTGAATCTTCTTTATCATGCTAGGATTAACAGGAAAAAGCTAAAAATTTCAGAATTGCACCGTGCAATGTGGAGATATTACTGTTTGTGCATTTACAATATTCATTGATTTTTGCCATTGAAAAACATGTTTTTCATATACCAGAAATGTTTGAAGCTACTGACTGAATGAAAGGAGCTGGCATCTCACTCTCTTTGAATCTTCTTTATCATGCTAGGATTAGTAGGAAAAAGCTAAAAATTTCAGAATTGCACCGTGCAATGTGGAGATATTACTGTTTGTGCACTTACAATATTCATTGATTTTTGCCATTGAAAAACATGTTTTTCATATACCAGAAATGTTTGAAGCTACTGACTGAATGAAAGGAGCTGGCATCTCACTCTCTTTGAATCTTCTTTATCATGCTAGGATTAGCAGGAAAAAGCAAAAAATTTCAGAATTGCACCTTGCAATGCGGAGATATTACTGTTTGTGCATTTACAATATTCATTGATTTTTGCCATTGAAAAACATGTTTTTCATATACCAGAAATGTTTGAAGCTACTGATTGAATGAAAGGAGCTGGCATCTCACTCTCTTTGAATCTTCTTTATCATGCTAGGATTAACAGGAAAAAGCAAAAAATTTCAGAATTGCACCTTGCAATGTGGAGATATTACTGTTTGTGCATTTACAATATTCATTGATTTTTGCCATTGAAAAACGTTTTTCATATACCAGAAATGTTTGAAGCTACTGACTGAATGAAAGGAGCTGGCATCTCACTCTCTTTGAATCTTCTTTATCATGCTAGGATTAACAGGAAAAAGCAAAAAATTTCAGAATTGCACCTTGCAATGTGGAGATATTACTGTTTGTGCATTTACAATATTCATTGATTTTTGCCATTGAAAAACATGTTTTTCATATACCAGAAATGTTTGAAGCTACTGACTGAATGAAAGGAGCTGGCATCTCACTCTCTTTGAATCTTCTTTATCATGCTAGGATTAACAGGAAAAAGCAAAAAATTTCAGAATTGCACCTTGCAATGTGGAGATATTACTGTTTGTGCATTTACAATATTCATTGATTTTTGCCATTGAAAAACATGTTTTTCATATACCAGAAATGTTTGAAGCTACTGACTGAATGAAAGGAGCTGGCATCTCACTCTCTTTGAATCTTCTTTATCATGCTAGGATTAACAGGAAAAAGCAAAAAATTTCAGAATTGCACCTTGCAATGTGGAGATATTACTGTTTGTGCATTTACAATATTCATTGATTTTTGCCATTGAAAAACATGTTTTTCATATACCAGAAATGTTTGAAGCTACTGACTGAATGAAAGGAGCTGGCATCTCACTCTCTTTGAATCTTCTTTATCATGCTAGGATTAGCAGGAAAAAGCAAAAAATTTCAGAATTGCACCTTGCAATGCGGAGATATTACTGTTTGTGCATTTACAATATTCATTGATTTTTGCCATTGAAAAACATGTTTTTCATATACCAGAAATGTTTGAAGCTACTGACTGAATGAAAGGAGCTGGCATCTCACTCTCTTTGAATCTTCTTTATCATGCTAGGATTAACAGGAAAAAGCAAAAAATTTCAGAATTGCACCTTGCAATGTGGAGATATTACTGTTTGTGCATTTACAATATTCATTGATTTTTGCCATTGAAAAACGTTTTTCATATACCAGAAATGTTTGAAGCTACTGACTGAATGAAAGGAGCTGGCATCTCACTCTCTTTGAATCTTCTTTATCATGCTAGGATTAGCAGGAAAAAGCAAAAAATTTCAGAATTGCACCTTGCAATGTGGAGATATTACTGTTTGTGCATTTACAATATTCATTGATTTTTGCCATTGAAAAACATGTTTTTCATATACCAGAAATGTTTGAAGCTACTGACTGAATGAAAGGAGCTGGCATCTCACTCTCTTTGAATCTTCTTTATCATGCTAGGATTAACAGGAAAAAGCTAAAAATTTCAGAATTGCACCGTGCAATGTGGAGATATTACTGTTTGTGCATTTACAATATTCATTGATTTTTGCCATTGAAAAACATGTTTTTCATATACCAGAAATGTTTGAAGCTACTGACTGAATGAAAGGAGCTGGCATCTCACTCTCTTTGAATCTTCTTTATCATGCTAGGATTAACAGGAAAAAGCAAAAAAATTCAGAATTGCACCTTGCAATGTGGAGATATTACTGTTTGTGCATTTACAATATTCATTGATTTTTGCCATTGAAAAACATGTTTTTCATATACCAGAAATGTTTGAAGCTACTGACTGAATGAAAGGAGCTGGCATCTCACTCTCTTTGAATCTTCTTTATCATGCTAGGATTAGCAGGAAAAAGCAAAAAATTTCAGAATTGCACCTTGCAATGTGGAGATATTACTGTTTGTGCATTTACAATATTCATTGATTTTTGCCATTGAAAAACATGTTTTTCATATACCAGAAATGTTTGAAGCTACTGACTGAATGAAAGGAGCTGGCATCTCACTCTCTTTGAATCTTCTTTATCATGCTAGGATTAACAGGAAAAAGCTAAAAATTTCAGAATTGCACCGTGCAATGTGGAGATATTACTGTTTGTGCATTTACAATATTCATTGATTTTTGCCATTGAAAAACATGTTTTTCATATACCAGAAATGTTTGAAGCTACTGACTGAATGAAAGGAGCTGGCATCTCACTCTCTTTGAATCTTCTTTATCATGCTAGGATTAACAGGAAAAAGCAAAAAATTTCAGAATTGCACCTTGCAATGTGGAGATATTACTGTTTGTGCTTTTACAATATTCATTGATTTTTGCCATTGAAAAACATGTTTTTCATATACCAGAAATGTTTGAAGCTACTGACTGAATGAAAGGAGCTGGCATCTCACTCTCTTTGAATCTTCTTTATCATGCTAGGATTAACAGGAAAAAGCTAAAAATTTCAGAATTGCACCGTGCAATGTGGAGATATTACTGTTTGTGCATTTACAATATTCATTGATTTTTGCCATTGAAAAACATGTTTTTCATATACCAGAAATGTTTGAAGCTACTGACTGAATGAAAGGAGCTGGCATCTCACTCTCTTTGAATCTTCTTTATCATGCTAGGATTAGCAGGAAAAAGCAAAAAATTTCAGAATTGCACCTTGCAATGTGGAGATATAACTGTTTGTGCATTTACAATATTCATTGATTTTTGCCATTGAAAAACATGTTTTTCATATACCAGAAATGTTTGAAGCTACTGACTGAATGAAAGGAGCTGGCATCTCACTCTCTTTGAATCTTCTTTATCATGCTAGGATTAACAGGAAAAAGCTAAAAATTTCAGAATTGCACCGTGCAATGTGGAGATATTACTGTTTGTGCTTTTACAATATTCATTGATTTTTGCCATTGAAAAACATCTTTTTCATATACCAGAAATGTTTGAAGCTACTGACTGAATGAAAGGAGCTGGCATCTCACTCTCTTTGAATCTTCTTTATCATGCTAGGATTAGCAGGAAAAAGCAAAAAATTTCAGAATTGCACCTTGCAATGCGGAGATATTACTGTTTGTGCATTTACAATATTCATTGATTTTTGCCATTGAAAAACATGTTTTTCATATACCAGAAATGTTTGAAGCTACTGACTGAATGAAAGGAGCTGGCATCTCACTCTCTTTGAATCTTCTTTATCATGCTAGGATTAACAGGAAAAAGCAAAAAATTTCAGAATTGCACCTTGCAATGTGGAGATATTACTGTTTGTGCATTTACAATATTCATTGATTTTTGCCATTGAAAAACGTTTTTCATATACCAGAAATGTTTGAAGCTACTGACTGAATGAAAGGAGCTGGCATCTCAATCTCTTTGAATCTTCTTTATCATGCTAGGATTAACAGGAAAAAGCTAAAAATTTCAGAATTGCACCGTGCAATGTGGAGATATTACTGTTTGTGCATTTACAATATTCATTGATTTTTGCCATTGAAAAACATGTTTTTCATATACCAGAAATGTTTGAAGCTACTGACTGAATGAAAGGAGCTGGCATCTCACTCTCTTTGAATCTTCTTTATCATGCTAGGATTAACAGGAAAAAGCTAAAAATTTCAGAATTGCACCGTGCAATGTGGAGATATTACTGTTTGTGCATTTACAATATTCATTGATTTTTGCCATTGAAAAACGTTTTTCATATACCAGAAATGTTTGAAGCTACTGACTGAATGAAAGGAGCTGGCATCTCACTCTCTTTGAATCTTCTTTATCATGCTAGGATTAGCAGGAAAAAGCAAAAAATTTCAGAATTGCACCTTGCAATGTGGAGATATTACTGTTTGTGCATTTACAATATTCATTGATTTTTGCCATTGAAAAACATGTTTTTCATATACCAGAAATGTTTGAAGCTACTGACTGAATGAAAGGAGCTGGCATCTCACTCTCTTTGAATCTTCTTTATCATGCTAGGATTAACAGGAAAAAGCAAAAAATTTCAGAATTGCACCTTGCAATGTGGAGATATTACTGTTTGTGCATTTACAATATTCATTGATTTTTGCCATTGAAAAACATGTTTTTCATATACCAGAAATGTTTGAAGCTACTGACTGAATGAAAGGAGCTGGCATCTCACTCTCTTTGAATCTTCTTTATCATGCTAGGATTAGCAGGAAAAAGCAAAAAATTTCAGAATTGCACCTTGCAATGCGGAGATATTACTGTTTGTGCATTTACAATATTCATTGATTTTTGCCATTGAAAAACATGTTTTTCATATACCAGAAATGTTTGAAGCTACTGACTGAATGAAAGGAGCTGGCATCTCACTCTCTTTGAATCTTCTTTATCATGCTAGGATTAACAGGAAAAAGCAAAAAATTTCAGAATTGCACCTTGCAATGTGGAGATATTACTGTTTGTGCATTTACAATATTCATTGATTTTTGCCATTGAAAAACGTTTTTCATATACCAGAAATGTTTGAAGCTACTGACTGAATGAAAGGAGCTGGCATCTCACTCTCTTTGAATCTTCTTTATCATGCTAGGATTAACAGGAAAAAGCTAAAAATTTCAGAATTGCACCGTGCAATGTGGAGATATTACTGTTTGTGCATTTACAATATTCATTGATTTTTGCCATTGAAAAACATGTTTTTCATATACCAGAAATGTTTGAAGCTACTGACTGAATGAAAGGAGCTGGCATCTCACTCTCTTTGAATCTTCTTTATCATGCTAGGATTAACAGGAAAAAGCTAAAAATTTCAGAATTGCACCGTGCAATGTGGAGATATTACTGTTTGTGCATTTACAATATTCATTGATTTTTGCCATTGAAAAACATGTTTTTCATATACCAGAAATGTTTGAAGCTACTGACTGAATGAAAGGAGCTGGCATCTCACTCTCTTTGAATCTTCTTTATCATGCTAGGATTAACAGGAAAAAGCAAAAAATTTCAGAATTGCACCTTGCAATGTGGAGATATTACTGTTTGTGCATTTACAATATTCATTGATTTTTGCCATTGAAAAACATGTTTTTCATATACCAGAAATGTTTGAAGCTACTGACTGAATGAAAGGAGCTGGCATCTCACTCTCTTTGAATCTTCTTTATCATGCTAGGATTAGCAGGAAAAAGCAAAAAATTTCAGAATTGCACCTTGCAATGTGGAGATATTACTGTTTGTGCATTTACAATATTCATTGATTTTTGCCATTGAAAAACGTTTTTCATATACCAGAAATGTTTGAAGCTACTGACTGAATGAAAGGAGCTGGCATCTCACTCTCTTTGAATCTTCTTTATCATGCTAGGATTAACAGGAAAAAGCTAAAAATTTCAGAATTGCACCGTGCAATGTGGAGATATTACTGTTTGTGCATTTACAATATTCATTGATTTTTGCCATTGAAAAACGTTTTTCATATACCAGAAATGTTTGAAGCTACTGACTGAATGAAAGGAGCTGGCATCTCACTCTCTTTGAATCTTCTTTATCATGCTAGGATTAACAGGAAAAAGCTAAAAATTTCAGAATTGCACCGTGCAATGTGGAGATATTACTGTTTGTGCATTTACAATATTCATTGATTTTTGCCATTGAAAAACGTTTTTCATATACCAGAAATGTTTGAAGCTACTGACTGAATGAAAGGAGCTGGCATCTCACTCTCTTTGAATCTTCTTTATCATGCTAGGATTAACAGGAAAAAGCAAAAAATTTCAGAATTGCACCTTGCAATGTGGAGATATTACTGTTTGTGCATTTACAATATTCATTGATTTTTGCCATTGAAAAACGTTTTTCATATACCAGAAATGTTTGAAGCTACTGACTGAATGAAAGGAGCTGGCATCTCACTCTCTTTGAATCTTCTTTATCATGCTAGGATTAACAGGAAAAAGCTAAAAATTTCAGAATTGCACCGTGCAATGTGGAGATATTACTGTTTGTGCATTTACAATATTCATTGATTTTTGCCATTGAAAAACATGTTTTTCATATACCAGAAATGTTTGAAGCTACTGACTGAATGAAAGGAGCTGGCATCTCACTCTCTTTGAATCTTCTTTATCATGCTAGGATTAGCAGGAAAAAGCAAAAAATTTCAGAATTGCACCTTGCAATGTGGAGATATTACTGTTTGTGCATTTACAATATTCATTGATTTTTGCCATTGAAAAACATGTTTTTCATATACCAGAAATGTTTGAAGCTACTGACTGAATGAAAGGAGCTGGCATCTCACTCTCTTTGAATCTTCTTTATCATGCTAGGATTAACAGGAAAAAGCTAAAAATTTCAGAATTGCACCGTGCAATGTGGAGATATTACTGTTTGTGCATTTACAATATTCATTGATTTTTGCCATTGAAAAACGTTTTTCATATACCAGAAATGTTTGAAGCTACTGACTGAATGAAAGGAGCTGGCATCTCACTCTCTTTGAATCTTCTTTATCATGCTAGGATTAGCAGGAAAAAGCAAAAAATTTCAGAATTGCACCTTGCAATGTGGAGATATTACTGTTTGTGCATTTACAATATTCATTGATTTTTGCCATTGAAAAACATGTTTTTCATATACCAGAAATGTTTGAAGCTACTGACAATGAAAGGAGCTGGCATCTCACTCTGAATCTTCTTTATCATGCTAGGAATAACAGGAAAAAGCAAAAAATTTCAGAATTGCACCTTGCAATGTGGAGATATTACTGTTTGTGCATTTACAATATTCATTGATTTTTGCCATTGAAAAACATGTTTTTCATATACCAGAAATGTTTGAAGCTACTGACTGAATGAAAGGAGCTGGCATCTCACTCTCTTTGAATCTTCTTTATCATGCTAGGATTAACAGGAAAAAGCTAAAAATTTCAGAATTGCACCGTGTAATGTGGAGATATTACTGTTTGTGCATTTACAATATTCATTGATTTTTGCCATTGAAAAACATGTTTTTCATATACCAGAAATGTTTGAAGCTACTGACTGAATGAAAGGAGCTGGCATCTCACTCTCTTTGAATCTTCTTTATCATGCTAGGATTAGCAGGAAAAAGCAAAAAATTTCAGAATTGCACCTTGCAATGTGGAGATATTACTGTTTGTGCATTTACAATATTCATTGATTTTTGCCATTGAAAAACATGTTTTTCATATACCAGAAATGTTTGAAGCTACTGACTGAATGAAAGGAGCTGGCATCTCACTCTCTTTGAATCTTCTTTATCATGCTAGGATTAGTAGGAAAAAGCTAAAAATTTCAGAATTGCACCGTGCAATGTGGAGATATTACTGTTTGTGCATTTACAATATTCATTGATTTTTGCCATTGAAAAACATGTTTTTCATATACCAGAAATGTTTGAAGCTACTGACTGAATGAAAGGAGCTGGCATCTCACTCTCTTTGAATCTTCTTTATCATGCTAGGATTAGCAGGAAAAAGCAAAAAATTTCAGAATTGCACCTTGCAATGCGGAGATATTAATGTTTGTGCATTTACAATATTCATTGATTTTTGCCATTGAAAAACGTTTTTCATATACCAGAAATGTTTGAAGCTACTGACTGAATGAAAGGAGCTGGCATCTCACTCTCTTTGAATCTTCTTTATCATGCTAGGATTAACAGGAAAAAGCTAAAAATTTCAGAATTGCACCGTGCAATGTGGAGATATTACTGTTTGTGCATTTACAATATTCATTGATTTTTGCCATTGAAAAACATGTTTTTCATATACCAGAAATGTTTGAAGCTACTGACTGAATGAAAGGAGCTGGCATCTCACTCTCTTTGAATCTTCTTTATCATGCTAGGATTAGCAGGAAAAAGCAAAAAATTTCAGAATTGCACCTTGCAATGTGGAGATATTACTGTTTGTGCATTTACAATATTCATTGATTTTTGCCATTGAAAAACATGTTTTTCATATACCAGAAATGTTTGAAGCTACTGACTGAATGAAAGGAGCTGGCATCTCACTCTCTTTGAATCTTCTTTATCATGCTAGGATTAACAGGAAAAAGCTAAAAATTTCAGAATTGCACCGTGCAATGTGGAGATATTACTGTTTGTGCATTTACAATATTCATTGATTTTTGCCATTGAAAAACGTTTTTCATATACCAGAAATGTTTGAAGCTACTGACTGAATGAAAGGAGCTGGCATCTCACTCTCTTTGAATCTTCTTTATCATGCTAGGATTAGCAGGAAAAAGCAAAAAATTTCAGAATTGCACCTTGCAATGTGGAGATATTACTGTTTGTGCATTTACAATATTCATTGATTTTTGCCATTGAAAAACATGTTTTTCATATACCAGAAATGTTTGAAGCTACTGACAATGAAAGGAGCTGGCATCTCACTCTGAATCTTCTTTATCATGCTAGGAATAACAGGAAAAAGCAAAAAATTTCAGAATTGCACCTTGCAATGTGGAGATATTACTGTTTGTGCATTTACAATATTCATTGATTTTTGCCATTGAAAAACATGTTTTTCATATACCAGAAATGTTTGAAGCTACTGACTGAATGAAAGGAGCTGGCATCTCACTCTCTTTGAATCTTCTTTATCATGCTAGGATTAACAGGAAAAAGCTAAAAATTTCAGAATTGCACCGTGCAATGTGGAGATATTACTGTTTGTGCATTTACAATATTCATTGATTTTTGCCATTGAAAAACATGTTTTTCATATACCAGAAATGTTTGAAGCTACTGACTGAATGAAAGGAGCTGGCATCTCACTCTCTTTGAATCTTCTTTATCATGCTAGGATTAACAGGAAAAAGCTAAAAATTTCAGAATTGCACCGTGCAATGTGGAGATATTACTGTTTGTGCATTTACAATATTCATTGATTTTTGCCATTGAAAAACATGTTTTTCATATACCAGAAATGTTTGAAGCTACTGACTGAATGAAAGGAGCTGGCATCTCACTCTCTTTGAATCTTCTTTATCATGCTAGGATTAGCAGGAAAAAGCTAAAAATTTCAGAATTGCACCTTGCAATGTGGAGATATTACTGTTTGTGCATTTACAATATTCATTGATTTTTGCCATTGAAAAACATGTTTTTCATATACCAGAAATGTTTGAAGCTACTGACTGAATGAAAGGAGCTGGCATCTCACTCTCTTTGAATCTTCTTTATCATGCTAGGATTAGTAGGAAAAAGCTAAAAATTTCAGAATTGCACCGTGCAATGTGGAGATATTACTGTTTGTGCATTTACAATATTCATTGATTTTTGCCATTGAAAAACATGTTTTTCATATACCAGAAATGTTTGAAGCTACTGACTGAATGAAAGGAGCTGGCATCTCACTCTCTTTGAATCTTCTTTATCATGCTAGGATTAGCAGGAAAAAGCAAAAAATTTCAGAATTGCACCTTGCAATGCGGAGATATTAATGTTTGTGCATTTACAATATTCATTGATTTTTGCCATTGAAAAACATGTTTTTCATATACCAGAAATGTTTGAAGCTACTGATTGAATGAAAGGAGCTGGCATCTCACTCTCTTTGAATCTTCTTTATCATGCTAGGATTAACAGGAAAAAGCTAAAAATTTCAGAATTGCACCTTGCAATGTGGAGATATTACTGTTTGTGCATTTACAATATTCATTGATTTTTGCCATTGAAAAACATGTTTTTCATATACCAGAAATGTTTGAAGCTACTGACTGAATGAAAGGAGCTGGCATCTCACTCTCTTTGAATCTTCTTTATCATGCTAGGATTAACAGGAAAAAGCTAAAAATTTCAGAATTGCACCGTGCAATGTGGAGATATTACTGTTTGTGCATTTACAATATTCATTGATTTTTGCCATTGAAAAACATGTTTTTCATATACCAGAAATGTTTGAAGCTACTGACTGAATGAAAGGAGCTGGCATCTCACTCTCTTTGAATCTTCTTTATCATGCTAGGATTAACAGGAAAAAGCAAAAAATTTCAGAATTGCACCTTGCAATGTGGAGATATTACTGTTTGTGCATTTACAATATTCATTGATTTTTGCCATTGAAAAACATGTTTTTCATATACCAGAAATGTTTGAAGCTACTGACTGAATGAAAGGAGCTGGCATCTCACTCTCTTTGAATCTTCTTTATCATGCTAGGATTAACAGGAAAAAGCAAAAAATTTCAGAATTGCACCTTGCAATGTGGAGATATTACTGTTTGTGCATTTACAATATTCATTGATTTTTGCCATTGAAAAACATGTTTTTCATATACCAGAAATGTTTGAAGCTACTGACTGAATGAAAGGAGCTGGCATCTCACTCTCTTTGAATCTTCTTTATCATGCTAGGATTAACAGGAAAAAGCTAAAAATTTCAGAATTGCACCGTGCAATGTGGAGATATTACTGTTTGTGCATTTACAATATTCATTGATTTTTGCCATTGAAAAACATGTTTTTCATATACCAGAAATGTTTGAAGCTACTGACTGAATGAAAGGAGCTGGCATCTCACTCTCTTTGAATCTTCTTTATCATGCTAGGATTAGCAGGAAAAAGCAAAAAATTTCAGAATTGCACCTTGCAATGTGGAGATATAACTGTTTGTGCATTTACAATATTCATTGATTTTTGCCATTGAAAAACATGTTTTTCATATACCAGAAATGTTTGAAGCTACTGACTGAATGAAAGGAGCTGGCATCTCACTCTCTTTGAATCTTCTTTATCATGCTAGGATTAACAGGAAAAAGCTAAAAATTTCAGAATTGCACCGTGCAATGTGGAGATATTACTGTTTGTGCTTTTACAATATTCATTGATTTTTGCCATTGAAAAACATGTTTTTCATATACCAGAAATGTTTGAAGCTACTGACTGAATGAAAGGAGCTGGCATCTCACTCTCTTTGAATCTTCTTTATCATGCTAGGATTAGCAGGAAAAAGCAAAAAATTTCAGAATTGCACCTTGCAATGCGGAGATATTACTGTTTGTGCATTTACAATATTCATTGATTTTTGCCATTGAAAAACATGTTTTTCATATACCAGAAATGTTTGAAGCTACTGACTGAATGAAAGGAGCTGGCATCTCACTCTCTTTGAATCTTCTTTATCATGCTAGGATTAACAGGAAAAAGCAAAAAATTTCAGAATTGCACCTTGCAATGTGGAGATATTACTGTTTGTGCATTTACAATATTCATTGATTTTTGCCATTGAAAAACGTTTTTCATATACCAGAAATGTTTGAAGCTACTGACTGAATGAAAGGAGCTGGCATCTCAATCTCTTTGAATCTTCTTTATCATGCTAGGATTAACAGGAAAAAGCTAAAAATTTCAGAATTGCACCGTGCAATGTGGAGATATTACTGTTTGTGCATTTACAATATTCATTGATTTTTGCCATTGAAAAACATGTTTTTCATATACCAGAAATGTTTGAAGCTACTGACTGAATGAAAGGAGCTGGCATCTCACTCTCTTTGAATCTTCTTTATCATGCTAGGATTAACAGGAAAAAGCTAAAAATTTCAGAATTGCACCGTGCAATGTGGAGATATTACTGTTT
Source organism: Phyllobates terribilis (assembly GCF_046119375.1). NCBI lineage: Eukaryota > Metazoa > Chordata > Amphibia > Anura > Dendrobatidae > Phyllobates > Phyllobates terribilis. Next base: position 31,531 of record NW_027365123.1, on the reverse strand, counting down.
GTGCATTTACAATATTCATTGATTTTTGCCATTGAAAAACGTTTTTCATATACCAGAAATGTTTGAAGCTACTGACTGAATGAAAGGAGCTGGCATCTCACTCTCTTTGAATCTTCTTTATCATGCTAGGATTAGCAGGAAAAAGCAAAAAATTTCAGAATTGCACCTTGCAATGTGGAGATATTACTGTTTGTGCATTTACAATATTCATTGATTTTTGCCATTGAAAAACATGTTTTTCATATACCAGAAATGTTTGAAGCTACTGACTGAATGAAAGGAGCTGGCATCTCACTCTCTTTGAATCTTCTTTATCATGCTAGGATTAACAGGAAAAAGCAAAAAATTTCAGAATTGCACCTTGCAATGTGGAGATATTACTGTTTGTGCATTTACAATATTCATTGATTTTTGCCATTGAAAAACATGTTTTTCATATACCAGAAATGTTTGAAGCTACTGACTGAATGAAAGGAGCTGGCATCTCACTCTCTTTGAATCTTCTTTATCATGCTAGGATTAGCAGGAAAAAGCAAAAAATTTCAGAATTGCACCTTGCAATGCGGAGATATTACTGTTTGTGCATTTACAATATTCATTGATTTTTGCCATTGAAAAACATGTTTTTCATATACCAGAAATGTTTGAAGCTACTGACTGAATGAAAGGAGCTGGCATCTCACTCTCTTTGAATCTTCTTTATCATGCTAGGATTAACAGGAAAAAGCAAAAAATTTCAGAATTGCACCTTGCAATGTGGAGATATTACTGTTTGTGCATTTACAATATTCATTGATTTTTGCCATTGAAAAACGTTTTTCATATACCAGAAATGTTTGAAGCTACTGACTGAATGAAAGGAGCTGGCATCTCACTCTCTTTGAATCTTCTTTATCATGCTAGGATTAGCAGGAAAAAGCAAAAAATTTCAGAATTGCACCTTGCAATGTGGAGATATTACTGTTTGTGCATTTACAATATTCATTGATTTTTGCCATTGAAAAACATGTTTTTCATATACCAGAAATGTTTGAAGCTACTGACTGAATGAAAGGAGCTGGCATCTCACTCTCTTTGAATCTTCTTTATCATGCTAGGATTAACAGGAAAAAGCTAAAAATTTCAGAATTGCACCGTGCAATGTGGAGATATTACTGTTTGTGCATTTACAATATTCATTGATTTTTGCCATTGAAAAACATGTTTTTCATATACCAGAAATGTTTGAAGCTACTGACTGAATGAAAGGAGCTGGCATCTCACTCTCTTTGAATCTTCTTTATCATGCTAGGATTAACAGGAAAAAGCAAAAAATTTCAGAATTGCACCTTGCAATGTGGAGATATTACTGTTTGTGCATTTACAATATTCATTGATTTTTGCCATTGAAAAACATGTTTTTCATATACCAGAAATGTTTGAAGCTACTGACTGAATGAAAGGAGCTGGCATCTCACTCTCTTTGAATCTTCTTTATCATGCTAGGATTAACAGGAAAAAGCTAAAAATTTCAGAATTGCACCGTGCAATGTGGAGATATTACTGTTTGTGCATTTACAATATTCATTGATTTTTGCCATTGAAAAACATGTTTTTCATATACCAGAAATGTTTGAAGCTACTGACTGAATGAAAGGAGCTGGCATCTCACTCTCTTTGAATCTTCTTTATCATGCTAGGATTAGCAGGAAAAAGCAAAAAATTTCAGAATTGCACCTTGCAATGTGGAGATATAACTGTTTGTGCATTTACAATATTCATTGATTTTTGCCATTGAAAAACATGTTTTTCATATACCAGAAATGTTTGAAGCTACTGACTGAATGAAAGGAGCTGGCATCTCACTCTCTTTGAATCTTCTTTATCATGCTAGGATTAACAGGAAAAAGCTAAAAATTTCAGAATTGCACCGTGCAATGTGGAGATATTACTGTTTGTGCTTTTACAATATTCATTGATTTTTGCCATTGAAAAACATGTTTTTCATATACCAGAAATGTTTGAAGCTACTGACTGAATGAAAGGAGCTGGCATCTCACTCTCTTTGAATCTTCTTTATCATGCTAGGATTAGCAGGAAAAAGCAAAAAATTTCAGAATTGCACCTTGCAATGCGGAGATATTACTGTTTGTGCATTTACAATATTCATTGATTTTTGCCATTGAAAAACATGTTTTTCATATACCAGAAATGTTTGAAGCTACTGACTGAATGAAAGGAGCTGGCATCTCACTCTCTTTGAATCTTCTTTATCATGCTAGGATTAACAGGAAAAAGCAAAAAATTTCAGAATTGCACCTTGCAATGTGGAGATATTACTGTTTGTGCATTTACAATATTCATTGATTTTTGCCATTGAAAAACGTTTTTCATATACCAGAAATGTTTGAAGCTACTGACTGAATGAAAGGAGCTGGCATCTCACTCTCTTTGAATCTTCTTTATCATGCTAGGATTAACAGGAAAAAGCTAAAAATTTCAGAATTGCACCGTGCAATGTGGAGATATTACTGTTTGTGCATTTACAATATTCATTGATTTTTGCCATTGAAAAACATGTTTTTCATATACCAGAAATGTTTGAAGCTACTGACTGAATGAAAGGAGCTGGCATCTCACTCTCTTTGAATCTTCTTTATCATGCTAGGATTAACAGGAAAAAGCTAAAAATTTCAGAATTGCACCGTGCAATGTGGAGATATTACTGTTTGTGCATTTACAATATTCATTGATTTTTGCCATTGAAAAACGTTTTTCATATACCAGAAATGTTTGAAGCTACTGACTGAATGAAAGGAGCTGGCATCTCACTCTCTTTGAATCTTCTTTATCATGCTAGGATTAGCAGGAAAAAGCAAAAAATTTCAGAATTGCACCTTGCAATGTGGAGATATTACTGTTTGTGCATTTACAATATTCATTGATTTTTGCCATTGAAAAACATGTTTTTCATATACCAGAAATGTTTGAAGCTACTGACTGAATGAAAGGAGCTGGCATCTCACTCTCTTTGAATCTTCTTTATCATGCTAGGATTAACAGGAAAAAGCAAAAAATTTCAGAATTGCACCTTGCAATGTGGAGATATTACTGTTTGTGCATTTACAATATTCATTGATTTTTGCCATTGAAAAACATGTTTTTCATATACCAGAAATGTTTGAAGCTACTGACTGAATGAAAGGAGCTGGCATCTCACTCTCTTTGAATCTTCTTTATCATGCTAGGATTAGCAGGAAAAAGCAAAAAATTTCAGAATTGCACCTTGCAATGCGGAGATATTACTGTTTGTGCATTTACAATATTCATTGATTTTTGCCATTGAAAAACATGTTTTTCATATACCAGAAATGTTTGAAGCTACTGACTGAATGAAAGGAGCTGGCATCTCACTCTCTTTGAATCTTCTTTATCATGCTAGGATTAACAGGAAAAAGCAAAAAATTTCAGAATTGCACCTTGCAATGTGGAGATATTACTGTTTGTGCATTTACAATATTCATTGATTTTTGCCATTGAAAAACGTTTTTCATATACCAGAAATGTTTGAAGCTACTGACTGAATGAAAGGAGCTGGCATCTCACTCTCTTTGAATCTTCTTTATCATGCTAGGATTAACAGGAAAAAGCTAAAAATTTCAGAATTGCACCGTGCAATGTGGAGATATTACTGTTTGTGCATTTACAATATTCATTGATTTTTGCCATTGAAAAACATGTTTTTCATATACCAGAAATGTTTGAAGCTACTGACTGAATGAAAGGAGCTGGCATCTCACTCTCTTTGAATCTTCTTTATCATGCTAGGATTAACAGGAAAAAGCTAAAAATTTCAGAATTGCACCGTGCAATGTGGAGATATTACTGTTTGTGCATTTACAATATTCATTGATTTTTGCCATTGAAAAACATGTTTTTCATATACCAGAAATGTTTGAAGCTACTGACTGAATGAAAGGAGCTGGCATCTCACTCTCTTTGAATCTTCTTTATCATGCTAGGATTAACAGGAAAAAGCAAAAAATTTCAGAATTGCACCTTGCAATGTGGAGATATTACTGTTTGTGCATTTACAATATTCATTGATTTTTGCCATTGAAAAACATGTTTTTCATATACCAGAAATGTTTGAAGCTACTGACTGAATGAAAGGAGCTGGCATCTCACTCTCTTTGAATCTTCTTTATCATGCTAGGATTAGCAGGAAAAAGCAAAAAATTTCAGAATTGCACCTTGCAATGTGGAGATATTACTGTTTGTGCATTTACAATATTCATTGATTTTTGCCATTGAAAAACGTTTTTCATATACCAGAAATGTTTGAAGCTACTGACTGAATGAAAGGAGCTGGCATCTCACTCTCTTTGAATCTTCTTTATCATGCTAGGATTAACAGGAAAAAGCTAAAAATTTCAGAATTGCACCGTGCAATGTGGAGATATTACTGTTTGTGCATTTACAATATTCATTGATTTTTGCCATTGAAAAACGTTTTTCATATACCAGAAATGTTTGAAGCTACTGACTGAATGAAAGGAGCTGGCATCTCACTCTCTTTGAATCTTCTTTATCATGCTAGGATTAACAGGAAAAAGCTAAAAATTTCAGAATTGCACCGTGCAATGTGGAGATATTACTGTTTGTGCATTTACAATATTCATGATTTTTGCCATTGAAAAACGTTTTTCATATACCAGAAATGTTTGAAGCTACTGACTGAATGAAAGGAGCTGGCATCTCACTCTCTTTGAATCTTCTTTATCATGCTAGGATTAACAGGAAAAAGCAAAAAATTTCAGAATTGCACCTTGCAATGTGGAGATATTACTGTTTGTGCATTTACAATATTCATTGATTTTTGCCATTGAAAAACGTTTTTCATATACCAGAAATGTTTGAAGCTACTGACTGAATGAAAGGAGCTGGCATCTCACTCTCTTTGAATCTTCTTTATCATGCTAGGATTAACAGGAAAAAGCTAAAAATTTCAGAATTGCACCGTGCAATGTGGAGATATTACTGTTTGTGCATTTACAATATTCATTGATTTTTGCCATTGAAAACATGTTTTCATATACCAGAAGAAATGTTTGAAGCTACTGACTGAATGAAAGGAGCTGGCATCTCACTCTCTTTGAATCTTCTTTATCATGCTAGGATTAGCAGGAAAAAGCAAAAAATTTCAGAATTGCACCTTGCAATGTGGAGATATTACTGTTTGTGCATTTACAATATTCATTGATTTTTGCCATTGAAAAACATGTTTTTCATATACCAGAAATGTTTGAAGCTACTGACTGAATGAAAGGAGCTGGCATCTCACTCTCTTTGAATCTTCTTTATCATGCTAGGATTAACAGGAAAAAGCTAAAAATTTCAGAATTGCACCGTGCAATGTGGAGATATTACTGTTTGTGCATTTACAATATTCATTGATTTTTGCCATTGAAAAACGTTTTTCATATACCAGAAATGTTTGAAGCTACTGACTGAATGAAAGGAGCTGGCATCTCACTCTCTTTGAATCTTCTTTATCATGCTAGGATTAGCAGGAAAAAGCAAAAAATTTCAGAATTGCACCTTGCAATGTGGAGATATTACTGTTTGTGCATTTACAATATTCATTGATTTTTGCCATTGAAAAACATGTTTTTCATATACCAGAAATGTTTGAAGCTACTGACAATGAAAGGAGCTGGCATCTCACTCTGAATCTTCTTTATCATGCTAGGAATAACAGGAAAAAGCAAAAAATTTCAGAATTGCACCTTGCAATGTGGAGATATTACTGTTTGTGCATTTACAATATTCATTGATTTTTGCCATTGAAAAACATGTTTTTCATATACCAGAAATGTTTGAAGCTACTGACTGAATGAAAGGAGCTGGCATCTCACTCTCTTTGAATCTTCTTTATCATGCTAGGATTAACAGGAAAAAGCTAAAAATTTCAGAATTGCACCGTGCAATGTGGAGATATTACTGTTTGTGCATTTACAATATTCATTGATTTTTGCCATTGAAAAACATGTTTTTCATATACCAGAAATGTTTGAAGCTACTGACTGAATGAAAGGAGCTGGCATCTCACTCTCTTTGAATCTTCTTTATCATGCTAGGATTAGCAGGAAAAAGCAAAAAATTTCAGAATTGCACCTTGCAATGTGGAGATATTACTGTTTGTGCATTTACAATATTCATTGATTTTTGCCATTGAAAAACATGTTTTTCATATACCAGAAATGTTTGAAGCTACTGACTGAATGAAAGGAGCTGGCATCTCACTCTCTTTGAATCTTCTTTATCATGCTAGGATTAGTAGGAAAAAGCTAAAAATTTCAGAATTGCACCGTGCAATGTGGAGATATTACTGTTTGTGCATTTACAATATTCATTGATTTTTGCCATTGAAAAACATGTTTTTCATATACCAGAAATGTTTGAAGCTACTGACTGAATGAAAGGAGCTGGCATCTCACTCTCTTTGAATCTTCTTTATCATGCTAGGATTAGCAGGAAAAAGCAAAAAATTTCAGAATTGCACCTTGCAATGCGGAGATATTAATGTTTGTGCATTTACAATATTCATTGATTTTTGCCATTGAAAAACGTTTTTCATATACCAGAAATGTTTGAAGCTACTGACTGAATGAAAGGAGCTGGCATCTCACTCTCTTTGAATCTTCTTTATCATGCTAGGATTAACAGGAAAAAGCTAAAAATTTCAGAATTGCACCGTGCAATGTGGAGATATTACTGTTTGTGCATTTACAATATTCATTGATTTTTGCCATTGAAAAACATGTTTTTCATATACCAGAAATGTTTGAAGCTACTGACTGAATGAAAGGAGCTGGCATCTCACTCTCTTTGAATCTTCTTTATCATGCTAGGATTAGCAGGAAAAAGCAAAAAATTTCAGAATTGCACCTTGCAATGTGGAGATATTACTGTTTGTGCATTTACAATATTCATTGATTTTTGCCATTGAAAAACATGTTTTTCATATACCAGAAATGTTTGAAGCTACTGACTGAATGAAAGGAGCTGGCATCTCACTCTCTTTGAATCTTCTTTATCATGCTAGGATTAACAGGAAAAAGCTAAAAATTTCAGAATTGCACCGTGCAATGTGGAGATATTACTGTTTGTGCATTTACAATATTCATTGATTTTTGCCATTGAAAAACGTTTTTCATATACCAGAAATGTTTGAAGCTACTGACTGAATGAAAGGAGCTGGCATCTCACTCTCTTTGAATCTTCTTTATCATGCTAGGATTAGCAGGAAAAAGCAAAAAATTTCAGAATTGCACCTTGCAATGTGGAGATATTACTGTTTGTGCATTTACAATATTCATTGATTTTTGCCATTGAAAAACATGTTTTTCATATACCAGAAATGTTTGAAGCTACTGACAATGAAAGGAGCTGGCATCTCACTCTGAATCTTCTTTATCATGCTAGGAATAACAGGAAAAAGCAAAAAATTTCAGAATTGCACCTTGCAATGTGGAGATATTACTGTTTGTGCATTTACAATATTCATTGATTTTTGCCATTGAAAAACATGTTTTTCATATACCAGAAATGTTTGAAGCTACTGACTGAATGAAAGGAGCTGGCATCTCACTCTCTTTGAATCTTCTTTATCATGCTAGGATTAACAGGAAAAAGCTAAAAATTTCAGAATTGCACCGTGCAATGTGGAGATATTACTGTTTGTGCATTTACAATATTCATTGATTTTTGCCATTGAAAAACATGTTTTTCATATACCAGAAATGTTTGAAGCTACTGACTGAATGAAAGGAGCTGGCATCTCACTCTCTTTGAATCTTCTTTATCATGCTAGGATTAACAGGAAAAAGCTAAAAATTTCAGAATTGCACCGTGCAATGTGGAGATATTACTGTTTGTGCATTTACAATATTCATTGATTTTTGCCATTGAAAAACATGTTTTTCATATACCAGAAATGTTTGAAGCTACTGACTGAATGAAAGGAGCTGGCATCTCACTCTCTTTGAATCTTCTTTATCATGCTAGGATTAGCAGGAAAAAGCTAAAAATTTCAGAATTGCACCTTGCAATGTGGAGATATTACTGTTTGTGCATTTACAATATTCATTGATTTTTGCCATTGAAAAACATGTTTTTCATATACCAGAAATGTTTGAAGCTACTGACTGAATGAAAGGAGCTGGCATCTCACTCTCTTTGAATCTTCTTTATCATGCTAGGATTAGTAGGAAAAAGCTAAAAATTTCAGAATTGCACCGTGCAATGTGGAGATATTACTGTTTGTGCATTTACAATATTCATTGATTTTTGCCATTGAAAAACATGTTTTTCATATACCAGAAATGTTTGAAGCTACTGACTGAATGAAAGGAGCTGGCATCTCACTCTCTTTGAATCTTCTTTATCATGCTAGGATTAGCAGGAAAAAGCAAAAAATTTCAGAATTGCACCTTGCAATGCGGAGATATTAATGTTTGTGCATTTACAATATTCATTGATTTTTGCCATTGAAAAACATGTTTTTCATATACCAGAAATGTTTGAAGCTACTGATTGAATGAAAGGAGCTGGCATCTCACTCTCTTTGAATCTTCTTTATCATGCTAGGATTAACAGGAAAAAGCTAAAAATTTCAGAATTGCACCTTGCAATGTGGAGATATTACTGTTTGTGCATTTACAATATTCATTGATTTTTGCCATTGAAAAACATGTTTTTCATATACCAGAAATGTTTGAAGCTACTGACTGAATGAAAGGAGCTGGCATCTCACTCTCTTTGAATCTTCTTTATCATGCTAGGATTAACAGGAAAAAGCTAAAAATTTCAGAATTGCACCGTGCAATGTGGAGATATTACTGTTTGTGCATTTACAATATTCATTGATTTTTGCCATTGAAAAACATGTTTTTCATATACCAGAAATGTTTGAAGCTACTGACTGAATGAAAGGAGCTGGCATCTCACTCTCTTTGAATCTTCTTTATCATGCTAGGATTAACAGGAAAAAGCAAAAAATTTCAGAATTGCACCTTGCAATGTGGAGATATTACTGTTTGTGCATTTACAATATTCATTGATTTTTGCCATTGAAAAACATGTTTTTCATATACCAGAAATGTTTGAAGCTACTGACTGAATGAAAGGAGCTGGCATCTCACTCTCTTTGAATCTTCTTTATCATGCTAGGATTAACAGGAAAAAGCAAAAAATTTCAGAATTGCACCTTGCAATGTGGAGATATTACTGTTTGTGCATTTACAATATTCATTGATTTTTGCCATTGAAAAACATGTTTTTCATATACCAGAAATGTTTGAAGCTACTGACTGAATGAAAGGAGCTGGCATCTCACTCTCTTTGAATCTTCTTTATCATGCTAGGATTAACAGGAAAAAGCTAAAAATTTCAGAATTGCACCGTGCAATGTGGAGATATTACTGTTTGTGCATTTACAATATTCATTGATTTTTGCCATTGAAAAACATGTTTTTCATATACCAGAAATGTTTGAAGCTACTGACTGAATGAAAGGAGCTGGCATCTCACTCTCTTTGAATCTTCTTTATCATGCTAGGATTAGCAGGAAAAAAGCAAAAAATTTCAGAATTGCACCTTGCAATGTGGAGATATAACTGTTTGTGCATTTACAATATTCATTGATTTTTGCCATTGAAAAACATGTTTTTCATATACCAGAAATGTTTGAAGCTACTGACTGAATGAAAGGAGCTGGCATCTCACTCTCTTTGAATCTTCTTTATCATGCTAGGATTAACAGGAAAAAGCTAAAAATTTCAGAATTGCACCGTGCAATGTGGAGATATTACTGTTTGTGCTTTTACAATATTCATTGATTTTTGCCATTGAAAAACATGTTTTTCATATACCAGAAATGTTTGAAGCTACTGACTGAATGAAAGGAGCTGGCATCTCACTCTCTTTGAATCTTCTTTATCATGCTAGGATTAGCAGGAAAAAGCAAAAAATTTCAGAATTGCACCTTGCAATGCGGAGATATTACTGTTTGTGCATTTACAATATTCATTGATTTTTGCCATTGAAAAACATGTTTTTCATATACCAGAAATGTTTGAAGCTACTGACTGAATGAAAGGAGCTGGCATCTCACTCTCTTTGAATCTTCTTTATCATGCTAGGATTAACAGGAAAAAGCAAAAAATTTCAGAATTGCACCTTGCAATGTGGAGATATTACTGTTTGTGCATTTACAATATTCATTGATTTTTGCCATTGAAAAACGTTTTTCATATACCAGAAATGTTTGAAGCTACTGACTGAATGAAAGGAGCTGGCATCTCACTCTCTTTGAATCTTCTTTATCATGCTAGGATTAACAGGAAAAAGCTAAAAATTTCAGAATTGCACCGTGCAATGTGGAGATATTACTGTTTGTGCATTTACAATATTCATTGATTTTTGCCATTGAAAAACATGTTTTTCATATACCAGAAATGTTTGAAGCTACTGACTGAATGAAAGGAGCTGGCATCTCACTCTCTTTGAATCTTCTTTATCATGCTAGGATTAACAGGAAAAAGCTAAAAATTTCAGAATTGCACCGTGCAATGTGGAGATATTACTGTTTGTGCATTTACAATATTCATTGATTTTTGCCATTGAAAAACGTTTTTCATATACCAGAAATGTTTGAAGCTACTGACTGAATGAAAGGAGCTGGCATCTCACTCTCTTTGAATCTTCTTTATCATGCTAGGATTAGCAGGAAAAAGCAAAAAATTTCAGAATTGCACCTTGCAATGTGGAGATATTACTGTTTGTGCATTTACAATATTCATTGATTTTTGCCATTGAAAAACATGTTTTTCATATACCAGAAATGTTTGAAGCTACTGACTGAATGAAAGGAGCTGGCATCTCACTCTCTTTGAATCTTCTTTATCATGCTAGGATTAACAGGAAAAAGCAAAAAATTTCAGAATTGCACCTTGCAATGTGGAGATATTACTGTTTGTGCATTTACAATATTCATTGATTTTTGCCATTGAAAAACATGTTTTTCATATACCAGAAATGTTTGAAGCTACTGACTGAATGAAAGGAGCTGGCATCTCACTCTCTTTGAATCTTCTTTATCATGCTAGGATTAGCAGGAAAAAGCAAAAAATTTCAGAATTGCACCTTGCAATGCGGAGATATTACTGTTTGTGCATTTACAATATTCATTGATTTTTGCCATTGAAAAACATGTTTTTCATATACCAGAAATGTTTGAAGCTACTGACTGAATGAAAGGAGCTGGCATCTCACTCTCTTTGAATCTTCTTTATCATGCTAGGATTAACAGGAAAAAGCAAAAAATTTCAGAATTGCACCTTGCAATGTGGAGATATTACTGTTTGTGCATTTACAATATTCATTGATTTTTGCCATTGAAAAACGTTTTTCATATACCAGAAATGTTTGAAGCTACTGACTGAATGAAAGGAGCTGGCATCTCACTCTCTTTGAATCTCTTTATCATGCTAGGATTAACAGGAAAAAGCTAAAAATTTCAGAATTGCACCGTGCAATGTGGAGATATTACTGTTTGTGCATTTACAATATTCATTGATTTTTGCCATTGAAAAACATGTTTTTCATATACCAGAAATGTTTGAAGCTACTGACTGAATGAAAGGAGCTGGCATCTCACTCTCTTTGAATCTTCTTTATCATGCTAGGATTAACAGGAAAAAGCTAAAAATTTCAGAATTGCACCGTGCAATGTGGAGATATTACTGTTTGTGCATTTACAATATTCATTGATTTTTGCCATTGAAAAACATGTTTTTCATATACCAGAAATGTTTGAAGCTACTGACTGAATGAAAGGAGCTGGCATCTCACTCTCTTTGAATCTTCTTTATCATGCTAGGATTAACAGGAAAAAGCAAAAAATTTCAGAATTGCACCTTGCAATGTGGAGATATTACTGTTTGTGCATTTACAATATTCATTGATTTTTGCCATTGAAAAACATGTTTTTCATATACCAGAAATGTTTGAAGCTACTGACTGAATGAAAGGAGCTGGCATCTCACTCTCTTTGAATCTTCTTTATCATGCTAGGATTAGCAGGAAAAAGCAAAAAATTTCAGAATTGCACCTTGCAATGTGGAGATATTACTGTTTGTGCATTTACAATATTCATTGATTTTTGCCATTGAAAAACGTTTTTCATATACCAGAAATGTTTGAAGCTACTGACTGAATGAAAGGAGCTGGCATCTCACTCTCTTTGAATCTTCTTTATCATGCTAGGATTAACAGGAAAAAGCTAAAAATTTCAGAATTGCACCGTGCAATGTGGAGATATTACTGTTTGTGCATTTACAATATTCATTGATTTTTGCCATTGAAAAACGTTTTTCATATACCAGAAATGTTTGAAGCTACTGACTGAATGAAAGGAGCTGGCATCTCACTCTCTTTGAATCTTCTTTATCATGCTAGGATTAACAGGAAAAAGCTAAAAATTTCAGAATTGCACCGTGCAATGTGGAGATATTACTGTTTGTGCATTTACAATATTCATTGATTTTTGCCATTGAAAAACGTTTTTCATATACCAGAAATGTTTGAAGCTACTGACTGAATGAAAGGAGCTGGCATCTCACTCTCTTTGAATCTTCTTTATCATGCTAGGATTAACAGGAAAAAGCAAAAAATTTCAGAATTGCACCTTGCAATGTGGAGATATTACTGTTTGTGCATTTACAATATTCATTGATTTTTGCCATTGAAAAACGTTTTTCATATACCAGAAATGTTTGAAGCTACTGACTGAATGAAAGGAGCTGGCATCTCACTCTCTTTGAATCTTCTTTATCATGCTAGGATTAACAGGAAAAAGCTAAAAATTTCAGAATTGCACCGTGCAATGTGGAGATATTACTGTTTGTGCATTTACAATATTCATTGATTTTTGCCATTGAAAAACATGTTTTTCATATACCAGAAATGTTTGAAGCTACTGACTGAATGAAAGGAGCTGGCATCTCACTCTCTTTGAATCTTCTTTATCATGCTAGGATTAGCAGGAAAAAGCAAAAAATTTCAGAATTGCACCTTGCAATGTGGAGATATTACTGTTTGTGCATTTACAATATTCATTGATTTTTGCCATTGAAAAACATGTTTTTCATATACCAGAAATGTTTGAAGCTACTGACTGAATGAAAGGAGCTGGCATCTCACTCTCTTTGAATCTTCTTTATCATGCTAGGATTAACAGGAAAAAGCTAAAAATTTCAGAATTGCACCGTGCAATGTGGAGATATTACTGTTTGTGCATTTACAATATTCATTGATTTTTGCCATTGAAAAACGTTTTTCATATACCAGAAATGTTTGAAGCTACTGACTGAATGAAAGGAGCTGGCATCTCACTCTCTTTGAATCTTCTTTATCATGCTAGGATTAGCAGGAAAAAGCAAAAAATTTCAGAATTGCACCTTGCAATGTGGAGATATTACTGTTTGTGCATTTACAATATTCATTGATTTTTGCCATTGAAAAACATGTTTTTCATATACCAGAAATGTTTGAAGCTACTGACAATGAAAGGAGCTGGCATCTCACTCTGAATCTTCTTTATCATGCTAGGAATAACAGGAAAAAGCAAAAAATTTCAGAATTGCACCTTGCAATGTGGAGATATTACTGTTTGTGCATTTACAATATTCATTGATTTTTGCCATTGAAAAACATGTTTTTCATATACCAGAAATGTTTGAAGCTACTGACTGAATGAAAGGAGCTGGCATCTCACTCTCTTTGAATCTTCTTTATCATGCTAGGATTAACAGGAAAAAGCTAAAAATTTCAGAATTGCACCGTGCAATGTGGAGATATTACTGTTTGTGCATTTACAATATTCATTGATTTTTGCCATTGAAAAACATGTTTTTCATATACCAGAAATGTTTGAAGCTACTGACTGAATGAAAGGAGCTGGCATCTCACTCTCTTTGAATCTTCTTTATCATGCTAGGATTAGCAGGAAAAAGCAAAAAATTTCAGAATTGCACCTTGCAATGTGGAGATATTACTGTTTGTGCATTTACAATATTCATTGATTTTTGCCATTGAAAAACATGTTTTTCATATACCAGAAATGTTTGAAGCTACTGACTGAATGAAAGGAGCTGGCATCTCACTCTCTTTGAATCTTCTTTATCATGCTAGGATTAGTAGGAAAAAGCTAAAAATTTCAGAATTGCACCGTGCAATGTGGAGATATTACTGTTTGTGCATTTACAATATTCATTGATTTTTGCCATTGAAAAACATGTTTTTCATATACCAGAAATGTTTGAAGCTACTGACTGAATGAAAGGAGCTGGCATCTCACTCTCTTTGAATCTTCTTTATCATGCTAGGATTAGCAGGAAAAAGCAAAAAATTTCAGAATTGCACCTTGCAATGCGGAGATATTAATGTTTGTGCATTTACAATATTCATTGATTTTTGCCATTGAAAAACGTTTTTCATATACCAGAAATGTTTGAAGCTACTGACTGAATGAAAGGAGCTGGCATCTCACTCTCTTTGAATCTTCTTTATCATGCTAGGATTAACAGGAAAAAGCTAAAAATTTCAGAATTGCACCGTGCAATGTGGAGATATTACTGTTTGTGCATTTACAATATTCATTGATTTTTGCCATTGAAAAACATGTTTTTCATATACCAGAAATGTTTGAAGCTACTGACTGAATGAAAGGAGCTGGCATCTCACTCTCTTTGAATCTTCTTTATCATGCTAGGATTAGCAGGAAAAAGCAAAAAATTTCAGAATTGCACCTTGCAATGTGGAGATATTACTGTTTGTGCATTTACAATATTCATTGATTTTTGCCATTGAAAAACATGTTTTTCATATACCAGAAATGTTTGAAGCTACTGACTGAATGAAAGGAGCTGGCATCTCACTCTCTTTGAATCTTCTTTATCATGCTAGGATTAACAGGAAAAAGCTAAAAATTTCAGAATTGCACCGTGCAATGTGGAGATATTACTGTTTGTGCATTTACAATATTCATTGATTTTTGCCATTGAAAAACGTTTTTCATATACCAGAAATGTTTGAAGCTACTGACTGAATGAAAGGAGCTGGCATCTCACTCTCTTTGAATCTTCTTTATCATGCTAGGATTAGCAGGAAAAAGCAAAAAATTTCAGAATTGCACCTTGCAATGTGGAGATATTACTGTTTGTGCATTTACAATATTCATTGATTTTTGCCATTGAAAAACATGTTTTTCATATACCAGAAATGTTTGAAGCTACTGACAATGAAAGGAGCTGGCATCTCACTCTGAATCTTCTTTATCATGCTAGGAATAACAGGAAAAAGCAAAAAATTTCAGAATTGCACCTTGCAATGTGGAGATATTACTGTTTGTGCATTTACAATATTCATTGATTTTTGCCATTGAAAAACATGTTTTTCATATACCAGAAATGTTTGAAGCTACTGACTGAATGAAAGGAGCTGGCATCTCACTCTCTTTGAATCTTCTTTATCATGCTAGGATTAACAGGAAAAAGCTAAAAATTTCAGAATTGCACCGTGCAATGTGGAGATATTACTGTTTGTGCATTTACAATATTCATTGATTTTTGCCATTGAAAAACATGTTTTTCATATACCAGAAATGTTTGAAGCTACTGACTGAATGAAAGGAGCTGGCATCTCACTCTCTTTGAATCTTCTTTATCATGCTAGGATTAACAGGAAAAAGCTAAAAATTTCAGAATTGCACCGTGCAATGTGGAGATATTACTGTTTGTGCATTTACAATATTCATTGATTTTTGCCATTGAAAAACATGTTTTTCATATACCAGAAATGTTTGAAGCTACTGACTGAATGAAAGGAGCTGGCATCTCACTCTCTTTGAATCTTCTTTATCATGCTAGGATTAGCAGGAAAAAGCTAAAAATTTCAGAATTGCACCTTGCAATGTGGAGATATTACTGTTTGTGCATTTACAATATTCATTGATTTTTGCCATTGAAAAACATGTTTTTCATATACCAGAAATGTTTGAAGCTACTGACTGAATGAAAGGAGCTGGCATCTCACTCTCTTTGAATCTTCTTTATCATGCTAGGATTAGTAGGAAAAAGCTAAAAATTTCAGAATTGCACCGTGCAATGTGGAGATATTACTGTTTGTGCATTTACAATATTCATTGATTTTTGCCATTGAAAAACATGTTTTTCATATACCAGAAATGTTTGAAGCTACTGACTGAATGAAAGGAGCTGGCATCTCACTCTCTTTGAATCTTCTTTATCATGCTAGGATTAGCAGGAAAAAGCAAAAAATTTCAGAATTGCACCTTGCAATGCGGAGATATTAATGTTTGTGCATTTACAATATTCATTGATTTTTGCCATTGAAAAACATGTTTTTCATATACCAGAAATGTTTGAAGCTACTGATTGAATGAAAGGAGCTGGCATCTCACTCTCTTTGAATCTTCTTTATCATGCTAGGATTAACAGGAAAAAGCTAAAAATTTCAGAATTGCACCTTGCAATGTGGAGATATTACTGTTTGTGCATTTACAATATTCATTGATTTTTGCCATTGAAAAACATGTTTTTCATATACCAGAAATGTTTGAAGCTACTGACTGAATGAAAGGAGCTGGCATCTCACTCTCTTTGAATCTTCTTTATCATGCTAGGATTAACAGGAAAAAGCTAAAAATTTCAGAATTGCACCGTGCAATGTGGAGATATTACTGTTTGTGCATTTACAATATTCATTGATTTTTGCCATTGAAAAACATGTTTTTCATATACCAGAAATGTTTGAAGCTACTGACTGAATGAAAGGAGCTGGCATCTCACTCTCTTTGAATCTTCTTTATCATGCTAGGATTAACAGGAAAAAGCAAAAAATTTCAGAATTGCACCTTGCAATGTGGAGATATTACTGTTTGTGCATTTACAATATTCATTGATTTTTGCCATTGAAAAACATGTTTTTCATATACCAGAAATGTTTGAAGCTACTGACTGAATGAAAGGAGCTGGCATCTCACTCTCTTTGAATCTTCTTTATCATGCTAGGATTAACAGGAAAAAGCAAAAAATTTCAGAATTGCACCTTGCAATGTGGAGATATTACTGTTTGTGCATTTACAATATTCATTGATTTTTGCCATTGAAAAACATGTTTTTCATATACCAGAAATGTTTGAAGCTACTGACTGAATGAAAGGAGCTGGCATCTCACTCTCTTTGAATCTTCTTTATCATGCTAGGATTAACAGGAAAAAGCTAAAAATTTCAGAATTGCACCGTGCAATGTGGAGATATTACTGTTTGTGCATTTACAATATTCATTGATTTTTGCCATTGAAAAACATGTTTTTCATATACCAGAAATGTTTGAAGCTACTGACTGAATGAAAGGAGCTGGCATCTCACTCTCTTTGAATCTTCTTTATCATGCTAGGATTAGCAGGAAAAAGCAAAAAATTTCAGAATTGCACCTTGCAATGTGGAGATATAACTGTTTGTGCATTTACAATATTCATTGATTTTTGCCATTGAAAAACATGTTTTTCATATACCAGAAATGTTTGAAGCTACTGACTGAATGAAAGGAGCTGGCATCTCACTCTCTTTGAATCTTCTTTATCATGCTAGGATTAACAGGAAAAAGCTAAAAATTTCAGAATTGCACCGTGCAATGTGGAGATATTACTGTTTGTGCTTTTACAATATTCATTGATTTTTGCCATTGAAAAACATGTTTTTCATATACCAGAAATGTTTGAAGCTACTGACTGAATGAAAGGAGCTGGCATCTCACTCTCTTTGAATCTTCTTTATCATGCTAGGATTAGCAGGAAAAAGCAAAAAATTTCAGAATTGCACCTTGCAATGCGGAGATATTACTGTTTGTGCATTTACAATATTCATTGATTTTTGCCATTGAAAAACATGTTTTTCATATACCAGAAATGTTTGAAGCTACTGACTGAATGAAAGGAGCTGGCATCTCACTCTCTTTGAATCTTCTTTATCATGCTAGGATTAACAGGAAAAAGCAAAAAATTTCAGAATTGCACCTTGCAATGTGGAGATATTACTGTTTGTGCATTTACAATATTCATTGATTTTTGCCATTGAAAAACGTTTTTCATATACCAGAAATGTTTGAAGCTACTGACTGAATGAAAGGAGCTGGCATCTCAATCTCTTTGAATCTTCTTTATCATGCTAGGATTAACAGGAAAAAGCTAAAAATTTCAGAATTGCACCGTGCAATGTGGAGATATTACTGTTTGTGCATTTACAATATTCATTGATTTTTGCCATTGAAAAACATGTTTTTCATATACCAGAAATGTTTGAAGCTACTGACTGAATGAAAGGAGCTGGCATCTCACTCTCTTTGAATCTTCTTTATCATGCTAGGATTAACAGGAAAAAGCTAAAAATTTCAGAATTGCACCGTGCAATGTGGAGATATTACTGTTTGTGCATTTACAATATTCATTGATTTTTGCCATTGAAAAACGTTTTTCATATACCAGAAATGTTTGAAGCTACTGACTGAATGAAAGGAGCTGGCATCTCACTCTCTTTGAATCTTCTTTATCATGCTAGGATTAGCAGGAAAAAGCAAAAAATTTCAGAATTGCACCTTGCAATGTGGAGATATTACTGTTTGTGCATTTACAATATTCATTGATTTTTGCCATTGAAAAACATGTTTTTCATATACCAGAAATGTTTGAAGCTACTGACTGAATGAAAGGAGCTGGCATCTCACTCTCTTTGAATCTTCTTTATCATGCTAGGATTAACAGGAAAAAGCAAAAAATTTCAGAATTGCACCTTGCAATGTGGAGATATTACTGTTTGTGCATTTACAATATTCATTGATTTTTGCCATTGAAAAACATGTTTTTCATATACCAGAAATGTTTGAAGCTACTGACTGAATGAAAGGAGCTGGCATCTCACTCTCTTTGCATCTTCTTTATCATGCTAGGATTAGCAGGAAAAAGCAAAAAATTTCAGAATTGCACCTTGCAATGCGGAGATATTACTGTTTGTGCATTTACAATATTCATTGATTTTTGCCATTGAAAAACATGTTTTTCATATACCAGAAATGTTTGAAGCTACTGACTGAATGAAAGGAGCTGGCATCTCACTCTCTTTGAATCTTCTTTATCATGCTAGGATTAACAGGAAAAAGCAAAAAATTTCAGAATTGCACCTTGCAATGTGGAGATATTACTGTTTGTGCATTTACAATATTCATTGATTTTTGCCATTGAAAAACGTTTTTCATATACCAGAAATGTTTGAAGCTACTGACTGAATGAAAGGAGCTGGCATCTCACTCTCTTTGAATCTTCTTTATCATGCTAGGATTAGCAGGAAAAAGCAAAAAATTTCAGAATTGCACCTTGCAATGTGGAGATATTACTGTTTGTGCATTTACAATATTCATTGATTTTTGCCATTGAAAAACATGTTTTTCATATACCAGAAATGTTTGAAGCTACTGACTGAATGAAAGGAGCTGGCATCTCACTCTCTTTGAATCTTCTTTATCATGCTAGGATTAACAGGAAAAAGCTAAAAATTTCAGAATTGCACCGTGCAATGTGGAGATATTACTGTTTGTGCATTTACAATATTCATTGATTTTTGCCATTGAAAAACATGTTTTTCATATACCAGAAATGTTTGAAGCTACTGACTGAATGAAAGGAGCTGGCATCTCACTCTCTTTGAATCTTCTTTATCATGCTAGGATTAACAGGAAAAAGCAAAAAATTTCAGAATTGCACCTTGCAATGTGGAGATATTACTGTTTGTGCATTTACAATATTCATTGATTTTTGCCATTGAAAAACATGTTTTTCATATACCAGAAATGTTTGAAGCTACTGACTGAATGAAAGGAGCTGGCATCTCACTCTCTTTGAATCTTCTTTATCATGCTAGGATTAACAGGAAAAAGCTAAAAATTTCAGAATTGCACCGTGCAATGTGGAGATATTACTGTTTGTGCTTTTACAATATTCATTGATTTTTGCCATTGAAAAACATGTTTTTCATATACCAGAAATGTTTGAAGCTACTGACTGAATGAAAGGAGCTGGCATCTCACTCTCTTTGAATCTTCTTTATCATGCTAGGATTAGCAGGAAAAAGCAAAAAATTTCAGAATTGCACCTTGCAATGCGGAGATATTACTGTTTGTGCATTTACAATATTCATTGATTTTTGCCATTGAAAAACATGTTTTTCATATACCAGAAATGTTTGAAGCTACTGACTGAATGAAAGGAGCTGGCATCTCACTCTCTTTGAATCTTCTTTATCATGCTAGGATTAACAGGAAAAAGCAAAAAATTTCAGAATTGCACCTTGCAATGTGGAGATATTACTGTTTGTGCATTTACAATATTCATTGATTTTTGCCATTGAAAAACGTTTTTCATATACCAGAAATGTTTGAAGCTACTGACTGAATGAAAGGAGATGGCATCTCACTCTCTTTGAATCTTCTTTATCATGCTAGGATTAACAGGAAAAAGCTAAAAATTTCAGAATTGCACCGTGCAATGTGGAGATATTACTGTTTGTGCATTTACAATATTCATTGATTTTTGCCATTGAAAAACATGTTTTTCATATACCAGAAATGTTTGAAGCTACTGACTGAATGAAAGGAGCTGGCATCTCACTCTCTTTGAATCTTCTTTATCATGCTAGGATTAACAGGAAAAAGCAAAAAATTTCAGAATTGCACCTTGCAATGTGGAGATATTACTGTTTGTGCATTTACAATATTCATTGATTTTTGCCATTGAAAAACATGTTTTTCATATACCAGAAATGTTTGAAGCTACTGACTGAATGAAAGGAGCTGGCATCTCACTCTCTTTGAATCTTCTTTATCATGCTAGGATTAACAGGAAAAAGCTAAAAATTTCAGAATTGCACCGTGCAATGTGGAGATATTACTGTTTGTGCATTTACAATATTCATTGATTTTTGCCATTGAAAAACATGTTTTTCATATACCAGAAATGTTTGAAGCTACTGACTGAATGAAAGGAGCTGGCATCTCACTCTCTTTGAATCTTCTTTATCATGCTAGGATTAGCAGGAAAAAGCAAAAAATTTCAGAATTGCACCTTGCAATGTGGAGATATTACTGTTTGTGCATTTACAATATTCATTGATTTTTGCCATTGAAAAACATGTTTTTCATATACCAGAAATGTTTGAAGCTACTGACTGAATGAAAGGAGCTGGCATCTCACTCTCTTTGAATCTTCTTTATCATGCTAGGATTAACAGGAAAAAGCTAAAAATTTCAGAATTGCACCGTGCAATGTGGAGATATTACTGTTTGTGCTTTTACAATATTCATTGATTTTTGCCATTGAAAAACATGTTTTTCATATACCAGAAATGTTTGAAGCTACTGACTGAATGAAAGGAGCTGGCATCTCACTCTCTTTGAATCTTCTTTATCATGCTAGGATTAACAGGAAAAAGCTAAAAATTTCAGAATTGCACCGTGCAATGTGGAGATATTACTGTTTGTGCATTTACAATATTCATTGATTTTTGCCATTGAAAAACGTTTTTCATATACCAGAAATGTTTGAAGCTACTGACTGAATGAAAGGAGCTGGCATCTCACTCTCTTTGAATCTTCTTTATCATGCTAGGATTAGCAGGAAAAAGCAAAAAATTTCAGAATTGCACCTTGCAATGTGGAGATATTACTGTTTGTGCATTTACAATATTCATTGATTTTTGCCATTGAAAAACATGTTTTTCATATACCAGAAATGTTTGAAGCTACTGACTGAATGAAAGGAGCTGGCATCTCACTCTCTTTGAATCTTCTTTATCATGCTAGGAATAACAGGAAAAAGCAAAAAATTTCAGAATTGCACCTTGCAATGTGGAGATATTACTGTTTGTGCATTTACAATATTCATTGATTTTTGCCATTGAAAAACATGTTTTTCATATACCAGAAATGTTTGAAGCTACTGACTGAATGAAAGGAGCTGGCATCTCACTCTCTTTGAATCTTCTTTATCATGCTAGGATTAACAGGAAAAAGCTAAAAATTTCAGAATTGCACCGTGCAATGTGGAGATATTACTGTTTGTGCATTTACAATATTCATTGATTTTTGCCATTGAAAAACATGTTTTTCATATACCAGAAATGTTTGAAGCTACTGACTGAATGAAAGGAGCTGGCATCTCACTCTCTTTGAATCTTCTTTATCATGCTAGGATTAACAGGAAAAAGCTAAAAATTTCAGAATTGCACCGTGCAATGTGGAGATATTACTGTTTGTGCATTTACAATATTCATTGATTTTTGCCATTGAAAAACATGTTTTTCATATACCAGAAATGTTTGAAGCTACTGACTGAATGAAAGGAGCTGGCATCTCACTCTCTTTGAATCTTCTTTATCATGCTAGGATTAGCAGGAAAAAGCAAAAAATTTCAGAATTGCACCTTGCAATGTGGAGATATTACTGTTTGTGCATTTACAATATTCATTGATTTTTGCCATTGAAAAACATGTTTTTCATATACCAGAAATGTTTGAAGCTACTGACTGAATGAAAGGAGCTGGCATCTCACTCTCTTTGAATCTTCTTTATCATGCTAGGATTAGTAGGAAAAAGCTAAAAATTTCAGAATTGCACCGTGCAATGTGGAGATATTACTGTTTGTGCACTTACAATATTCATTGATTTTTGCCATTGAAAAACATGTTTTTCATATACCAGAAATGTTTGAAGCTACTGACTGAATGAAAGGAGCTGGCATCTCACTCTCTTTGAATCTTCTTTATCATGCTAGGATTAGCAGGAAAAAGCAAAAAATTTCAGAATTGCACCTTGCAATGCGGAGATATTACTGTTTGTGCATTTACAATATTCATTGATTTTTGCCATTGAAAAACATGTTTTTCATATACCAGAAATGTTTGAAGCTACTGATTGAATGAAAGGAGCTGGCATCTCACTCTCTTTGAATCTTCTTTATCATGCTAGGATTAACAGGAAAAAGCAAAAAATTTCAGAATTGCACCTTGCAATGTGGAGATATTACTGTTTGTGCATTTACAATATTCATTGATTTTTGCCATTGAAAAACGTTTTTCATATACCAGAAATGTTTGAAGCTACTGACTGAATGAAAGGAGCTGGCATCTCACTCTCTTTGAATCTTCTTTATCATGCTAGGATTAACAGGAAAAAGCAAAAAATTTCAGAATTGCACCTTGCAATGTGGAGATATTACTGTTTGTGCATTTACAATATTCATTGATTTTTGCCATTGAAAAACATGTTTTTCATATACCAGAAATGTTTGAAGCTACTGACTGAATGAAAGGAGCTGGCATCTCACTCTCTTTGAATCTTCTTTATCATGCTAGGATTAACAGGAAAAAGCAAAAAATTTCAGAATTGCACCTTGCAATGTGGAGATATTACTGTTTGTGCATTTACAATATTCATTGATTTTTGCCATTGAAAAACATGTTTTTCATATACCAGAAATGTTTGAAGCTACTGACTGAATGAAAGGAGCTGGCATCTCACTCTCTTTGAATCTTCTTTATCATGCTAGGATTAACAGGAAAAAGCAAAAAATTTCAGAATTGCACCTTGCAATGTGGAGATATTACTGTTTGTGCATTTACAATATTCATTGATTTTTGCCATTGAAAAACATGTTTTTCATATACCAGAAATGTTTGAAGCTACTGACTGAATGAAAGGAGCTGGCATCTCACTCTCTTTGAATCTTCTTTATCATGCTAGGATTAGCAGGAAAAAGCAAAAAATTTCAGAATTGCACCTTGCAATGCGGAGATATTACTGTTTGTGCATTTACAATATTCATTGATTTTTGCCATTGAAAAACATGTTTTTCATATACCAGAAATGTTTGAAGCTACTGACTGAATGAAAGGAGCTGGCATCTCACTCTCTTTGAATCTTCTTTATCATGCTAGGATTAACAGGAAAAAGCAAAAAATTTCAGAATTGCACCTTGCAATGTGGAGATATTACTGTTTGTGCATTTACAATATTCATTGATTTTTGCCATTGAAAAACGTTTTTCATATACCAGAAATGTTTGAAGCTACTGACTGAATGAAAGGAGCTGGCATCTCACTCTCTTTGAATCTTCTTTATCATGCTAGGATTAGCAGGAAAAAGCAAAAAATTTCAGAATTGCACCTTGCAATGTGGAGATATTACTGTTTGTGCATTTACAATATTCATTGATTTTTGCCATTGAAAAACATGTTTTTCATATACCAGAAATGTTTGAAGCTACTGACTGAATGAAAGGAGCTGGCATCTCACTCTCTTTGAATCTTCTTTATCATGCTAGGATTAACAGGAAAAAGCTAAAAATTTCAGAATTGCACCGTGCAATGTGGAGATATTACTGTTTGTGCATTTACAATATTCATTGATTTTTGCCATTGAAAAACATGTTTTTCATATACCAGAAATGTTTGAAGCTACTGACTGAATGAAAGGAGCTGGCATCTCACTCTCTTTGAATCTTCTTTATCATGCTAGGATTAACAGGAAAAAGCAAAAAATTTCAGAATTGCACCTTGCAATGTGGAGATATTACTGTTTGTGCATTTACAATATTCATTGATTTTTGCCATTGAAAAACATGTTTTTCATATACCAGAAATGTTTGAAGCTACTGACTGAATGAAAGGAGCTGGCATCTCACTCTCTTTGAATCTTCTTTATCATGCTAGGATTAGCAGGAAAAAGCAAAAAATTTCAGAATTGCACCTTGCAATGTGGAGATATTACTGTTTGTGCATTTACAATATTCATTGATTTTTGCCATTGAAAAACATGTTTTTCATATACCAGAAATGTTTGAAGCTACTGACTGAATGAAAGGAGCTGGCATCTCACTCTCTTTGAATCTTCTTTATCATGCTAGGATTAACAGGAAAAAGCTAAAAATTTCAGAATTGCACCGTGCAATGTGGAGATATTACTGTTTGTGCATTTACAATATTCATTGATTTTTGCCATTGAAAAACATGTTTTTCATATACCAGAAATGTTTGAAGCTACTGACTGAATGAAAGGAGCTGGCATCTCACTCTCTTTGAATCTTCTTTATCATGCTAGGATTAACAGGAAAAAGCAAAAAATTTCAGAATTGCACCTTGCAATGTGGAGATATTACTGTTTGTGCATTTACAATATTCATTGATTTTTGCCATTGAAAAACATGTTTTTCATATACCAGAAATGTTTGAAGCTACTGACTGAATGAAAGGAGCTGGCATCTCACTCTCTTTGAATCTTCTTTATCATGCTAGGATTAACAGGAAAAAGCTAAAAATTTCAGAATTGCACCGTGCAATGTGGAGATATTACTGTTTGTGCATTTACAATATTCATTGATTTTTGCCATTGAAAAACATGTTTTTCATATACCAGAAATGTTTGAAGCTACTGACTGAATGAAAGGAGCTGGCATCTCACTCTCTTTGAATCTTCTTTATCATGCTAGGATTAGCAGGAAAAAGCAAAAAATTTCAGAATTGCACCTTGCAATGTGGAGATATAACTGTTTGTGCATTTACAATATTCATTGATTTTTGCCATTGAAAAACATGTTTTTCATATACCAGAAATGTTTGAAGCTACTGACTGAATGAAAGGAGCTGGCATCTCACTCTCTTTGAATCTTCTTTATCATGCTAGGATTAACAGGAAAAAGCTAAAAATTTCAGAATTGCACCGTGCAATGTGGAGATATTACTGTTTGTGCTTTTACAATATTCATTGATTTTTGCCATTGAAAAACATGTTTTTCATATACCAGAAATGTTTGAAGCTACTGACTGAATGAAAGGAGCTGGCATCTCACTCTCTTTGAATCTTCTTTATCATGCTAGGATTAGCAGGAAAAAGCAAAAAATTTCAGAATTGCACCTTGCAATGCGGAGATATTACTGTTTGTGCATTTACAATATTCATTGATTTTTGCCATTGAAAAACATGTTTTTCATATACCAGAAATGTTTGAAGCTACTGACTGAATGAAAGGAGCTGGCATCTCACTCTCTTTGAATCTTCTTTATCATGCTAGGATTAACAGGAAAAAGCAAAAAATTTCAGAATTGCACCTTGCAATGTGGAGATATTACTGTTTGTGCATTTACAATATTCATTGATTTTTGCCATTGAAAAACGTTTTTCATATACCAGAAATGTTTGAAGCTACTGACTGAATGAAAGGAGCTGGCATCTCAATCTCTTTGAATCTTCTTTATCATGCTAGGATTAACAGGAAAAAGCTAAAAATTTCAGAATTGCACCGTGCAATGTGGAGATATTACTGTTTGTGCATTTACAATATTCATTGATTTTTGCCATTGAAAAACATGTTTTTCATATACCAGAAATGTTTGAAGCTACTGACTGAATGAAAGGAGCTGGCATCTCACTCTCTTTGAATCTTCTTTATCATGCTAGGATTAACAGGAAAAAGCTAAAAATTTCAGAATTGCACCGTGCAATGTGGAGATATTACTGTTTGTGCATTTACAATATTCATTGATTTTTGCCATTGAAAAACGTTTTTCATATACCAGAAATGTTTGAAGCTACTGACTGAATGAAAGGAGCTGGCATCTCACTCTCTTTGAATCTTCTTTATCATGCTAGGATTAGCAGGAAAAAGCAAAAAATTTCAGAATTGCACCTTGCAATGTGGAGATATTACTGTTTGTGCATTTACAATATTCATTGATTTTTGCCATTGAAAAACATGTTTTTCATATACCAGAAATGTTTGAAGCTACTGACTGAATGAAAGGAGCTGGCATCTCACTCTCTTTGAATCTTCTTTATCATGCTAGGATTAACAGGAAAAAGCAAAAAATTTCAGAATTGCACCTTGCAATGTGGAGATATTACTGTTTGTGCATTTACAATATTCATTGATTTTTGCCATTGAAAAACATGTTTTTCATATACCAGAAATGTTTGAAGCTACTGACTGAATGAAAGGAGCTGGCATCTCACTCTCTTTGAATCTTCTTTATCATGCTAGGATTAGCAGGAAAAAGCAAAAAATTTCAGAATTGCACCTTGCAATGCGGAGATATTACTGTTTGTGCATTTACAATATTCATTGATTTTTGCCATTGAAAAACATGTTTTTCATATACCAGAAATGTTTGAAGCTACTGACTGAATGAAAGGAGCTGGCATCTCACTCTCTTTGAATCTTCTTTATCATGCTAGGATTAACAGGAAAAAGCAAAAAATTTCAGAATTGCACCTTGCAATGTGGAGATATTACTGTTTGTGCATTTACAATATTCATTGATTTTTGCCATTGAAAAACGTTTTTCATATACCAGAAATGTTTGAAGCTACTGACTGAATGAAAGGAGCTGGCATCTCACTCTCTTTGAATCTTCTTTATCATGCTAGGATTAACAGGAAAAAGCTAAAAATTTCAGAATTGCACCGTGCAATGTGGAGATATTACTGTTTGTGCATTTACAATATTCATTGATTTTTGCCATTGAAAAACATGTTTTTCATATACCAGAAATGTTTGAAGCTACTGACTGAATGAAAGGAGCTGGCATCTCACTCTCTTTGAATCTTCTTTATCATGCTAGGATTAACAGGAAAAAGCTAAAAATTTCAGAATTGCACCGTGCAATGTGGAGATATTACTGTTTGTGCATTTACAATATTCATTGATTTTTGCCATTGAAAAACATGTTTTTCATATACCAGAAATGTTTGAAGCTACTGACTGAATGAAAGGAGCTGGCATCTCACTCTCTTTGAATCTTCTTTATCATGCTAGGATTAACAGGAAAAAGCAAAAAATTTCAGAATTGCACCGTGCAATGTGGAGATATTACTGTTTGTGCATTTACAATATTCATTGATTTTTGCCATTGAAAAACATGTTTTTCATATACCAGAAATGTTTGAAGCTACTGACTGAATGAAAGGAGCTGGCATCTCACTCTCTTTGAATCTTCTTTATCATGCTAGGATTAGCAGGAAAAAGCAAAAAATTTCAGAATTGCACCTTGCAATGTGGAGATATTACTGTTTGTGCATTTACAATATTCATTGATTTTTGCCATTGAAAAACATGTTTTTCATATACCAGAAATGTTTGAAGCTACTGACTGAATGAAAGGAGCTGGCATCTCACTCTCTTTGAATCTTCTTTATCATGCTAGGATTAGTAGGAAAAAGCTAAAAATTTCAGAATTGCACCGTGCAATGTGGAGATATTACTGTTTGTGCACTTACAATATTCATTGATTTTTGCCATTGAAAAACATGTTTTTCATATACCAGAAATGTTTGAAGCTACTGACTGAATGAAAGGAGCTGGCATCTCACTCTCTTTGAATCTTCTTTATCATGCTAGGATTAGCAGGAAAAAGCAAAAAATTTCAGAATTGCACCTTGCAATGCGGAGATATTACTGTTTGTGCATTTACAATATTCATTGATTTTTGCCATTGAAAAACATGTTTTTCATATACCAGAAATGTTTGAAGCTACTGATTGAATGAAAGGAGCTGGCATCTCACTCTCTTTGAATCTTCTTTATCATGCTAGGATTAACAGGAAAAAGCAAAAAATTTCAGAATTGCACCTTGCAATGTGGAGATATTACTGTTTGTGCATTTACAATATTCATTGATTTTTGCCATTGAAAAACGTTTTTCATATACCAGAAATGTTTGAAGCTACTGACTGAATGAAAGGAGCTGGCATCTCACTCTCTTTGAATCTTCTTTATCATGCTAGGATTAACAGGAAAAAGCAAAAAATTTCAGAATTGCACCTTGCAATGTGGAGATATTACTGTTTGTGCATTTACAATATTCATTGATTTTTGCCATTGAAAAACATGTTTTTCATATACCAGAAATGTTTGAAGCTACTGACTGAATGAAAGGAGCTGGCATCTCACTCTCTTTGAATCTTCTTTATCATGCTAGGATTAACAGGAAAAAGCAAAAAATTTCAGAATTGCACCTTGCAATGTGGAGATATTACTGTTTGTGCATTTACAATATTCATTGATTTTTGCCATTGAAAAACATGTTTTTCATATACCAGAAATGTTTGAAGCTACTGACTGAATGAAAGGAGCTGGCATCTCACTCTCTTTGAATCTTCTTTATCATGCTAGGATTAACAGGAAAAAGCAAAAAATTTCAGAATTGCACCTTGCAATGTGGAGATATTACTGTTTGTGCATTTACAATATTCATTGATTTTTGCCATTGAAAAACATGTTTTTCATATACCAGAAATGTTTGAAGCTACTGACTGAATGAAAGGAGCTGGCATCTCACTCTCTTTGAATCTTCTTTATCATGCTAGGATTAGCAGGAAAAAGCAAAAAATTTCAGAATTGCACCTTGCAATGCGGAGATATTACTGTTTGTGCATTTACAATATTCATTGATTTTTGCCATTGAAAAACATGTTTTTCATATACCAGAAATGTTTGAAGCTACTGACTGAATGAAAGGAGCTGGCATCTCACTCTCTTTGAATCTTCTTTATCATGCTAGGATTAACAGGAAAAAGCAAAAAATTTCAGAATTGCACCTTGCAATGTGGAGATATTACTGTTTGTGCATTTACAATATTCATTGATTTTTGCCATTGAAAAACGTTTTTCATATACCAGAAATGTTTGAAGCTACTGACTGAATGAAAGGAGCTGGCATCTCACTCTCTTTGAATCTTCTTTATCATGCTAGGATTAGCAGGAAAAAGCAAAAAATTTCAGAATTGCACCTTGCAATGTGGAGATATTACTGTTTGTGCATTTACAATATTCATTGATTTTTGCCATTGAAAAACATGTTTTTCATATACCAGAAATGTTTGAAGCTACTGACTGAATGAAAGGAGCTGGCATCTCACTCTCTTTGAATCTTCTTTATCATGCTAGGATTAACAGGAAAAAGCTAAAAATTTCAGAATTGCACCGTGCAATGTGGAGATATTACTGTTTGTGCATTTACAATATTCATTGATTTTTGCCATTGAAAAACATGTTTTTCATATACCAGAAATGTTTGAAGCTACTGACTGAATGAAAGGAGCTGGCATCTCACTCTCTTTGAATCTTCTTTATCATGCTAGGATTAACAGGAAAAAGCAAAAAATTTCAGAATTGCACCTTGCAATGTGGAGATATTACTGTTTGTGCATTTACAATATTCATTGATTTTTGCCATTGAAAAACATGTTTTTCATATACCAGAAATGTTTGAAGCTACTGACTGAATGAAAGGAGCTGGCATCTCACTCTCTTTGAATCTTCTTTATCATGCTAGGATTAGCAGGAAAAAGCAAAAAATTTCAGAATTGCACCTTGCAATGTGGAGATATTACTGTTTGTGCATTTACAATATTCATTGATTTTTGCCATTGAAAAACATGTTTTTCATATACCAGAAATGTTTGAAGCTACTGACTGAATGAAAGGAGCTGGCATCTCACTCTCTTTGAATCTTCTTTATCATGCTAGGATTAACAGGAAAAAGCTAAAAATTTCAGAATTGCACCGTGCAATGTGGAGATATTACTGTTTGTGCATTTACAATATTCATTGATTTTTGCCATTGAAAAACATGTTTTTCATATACCAGAAATGTTTGAAGCTACTGACTGAATGAAAGGAGCTGGCATCTCACTCTCTTTGAATCTTCTTTATCATGCTAGGATTAACAGGAAAAAGCAAAAAATTTCAGAATTGCACCTTGCAATGTGGAGATATTACTGTTTGTGCATTTACAATATTCATTGATTTTTGCCATTGAAAAACATGTTTTTCATATACCAGAAATGTTTGAAGCTACTGACTGAATGAAAGGAGCTGGCATCTCACTCTCTTTGAATCTTCTTTATCATGCTAGGATTAACAGGAAAAAGCTAAAAATTTCAGAATTGCACCGTGCAATGTGGAGATATTACTGTTTGTGCATTTACAATATTCATTGATTTTTGCCATTGAAAAACATGTTTTTCATATACCAGAAATGTTTGAAGCTACTGACTGAATGAAAGGAGCTGGCATCTCACTCTCTTTGAATCTTCTTTATCATGCTAGGATTAGCAGGAAAAAGCAAAAAATTTCAGAATTGCACCTTGCAATGTGGAGATATAACTGTTTGTGCATTTACAATATTCATTGATTTTTGCCATTGAAAAACATGTTTTTCATATACCAGAAATGTTTGAAGCTACTGACTGAATGAAAGGAGCTGGCATCTCACTCTCTTTGAATCTTCTTTATCATGCTAGGATTAACAGGAAAAAGCTAAAAATTTCAGAATTGCACCGTGCAATGTGGAGATATTACTGTTTG